>NW_010140348.1:0-66250 GCF_000699245.1 Pterocles gutturalis | reverse complement strand
TCCCTTCAACTATAATGCAAGAGTTCACAATACACTTTTCTGATCTTTCCTTTCTTGTCCCGTCAAGCAAAATTAGGATACATCTACCCAATAGATGACAAGTTAGCTTTAAAAGAACTGGTTTAAGAAGATAAACTGTGATGTAACAGAGCTGTAAATGTGATGTAACAGAGCTGTAAAGATACAGATTGCATCTTTTTAATGCATTGTATAGAACAGGGAAATGCTATATTCCATTTCCTTTAAATTACTAAGGACAAGCCAACATTAATATGATGCCACAGCCAATCCCAGATTGCTGCCTAGTTCAAGTGTAGTTATTACTGCAGCTGTAACCTGACCCAAATCGATTGAAGGATTTACTATCTCTGGTTCCACTATATCTCCCCAGGCCTTTCCTAGTAAAATTTTAACTAGGTGTTTTTTGGTTTTTTTTTTTTTTTTTTTTTTTTTTTTTCACAGCTATTATCTAGTTGATTGACTTCCAAAACACTGATGACCTTCAGACTTTCTCACATATCATCTTGTATAACATTCAACTGATCTGACCGAAAACAATGCAACTACTTTCCTCTACAGATTCATGGGCCAGCACTAGGCCACTGACAGTGACCTCAGACATCACCCACAGTCATTGGATCACAGTGCAGAACATTTACATCTTTTTGTTCCCTTGTTCACTCAAGGCAACCAAACCTTGTCCTATGACCTACTTTAGCTGGTAATACACAAATAATTAAGATGAGTTAAAGTGAAAACACTAAAGTAACAAAACTTCTTGTTTCAATAAACATCCACATTCCTTTCCAATGTATGTGTTACTGAAATTCGAAGAATAGAAAAGGAGATAAAATATGGTTTTGATTAAAAACAGTATTTGTTGTTTTTTATAGTTTGGGTGTGAAAAGACCTACATAATCAATAAGTTCCAGAGCAGTGGTAAGTTATTAAAGTAATTCAGATGCAGAAAAAAACATGGAAATATTAATCACCACTGGGCAAGAGATCCCATGTATTTGCTGCAAAAACACTTTTTAACATTATGTTTTTGGTTTATGTTAGTGTGCCTGTTAATGAAAGATTCAAATTAATTTCAGCTGATGCCAGGAAAAGAACATGTTTAACATTGTTGAGTAATACATATGTGTGGAATACCATTGCTGTTTTATTAGACTGTGAATTTTCTACTCACTCTTATGGAACAATAAAAAATATGTTATGGAAAGGGTCTTTATGCAATTTCTAGCTATAAACGATAGATATGTTTTATACTGTAGGCAGTAATATTCCTTCTAAATGTATACCATATAACACTTTAGTTTGAAATGAAGGAATAGTCTACTCAGACTCAAAACCATATGCTACGGCTAATGCCCTGTGGAATTTGCAAGCAGACTTTTAGTATAATTATTCCTACTTAACAGCATTATGGAGGAGAATGCAGCAGTGGATGACAGGATTTACAGTACTATGCTCTAATGAAATCCTGCTGGAAGGTTTCTCAAGTTTTATTTTAGATATTAAATTCAAATTTTTTATTGTTTGGTCTAATGAGAAAGTAAATAATTCTCCTCTGAATAAGAGGAGAGATAGAGACTTTAATTACTTCTAATCATCTAACTATTTCTCTAGAAAGAGTCAGAGTCTTGGTTAATTAAAAAAAAAAAAAAAAGAAAAAAAGAAAAGAATAAGATTTTAGCTTTACCTGGGGAAAGAAACCTGTGGAAACACAATTTAAGGAAGGTTTTATTATCCTCAGTAGACTCAGTCTCCTATATCATAAAGAAATACAAGTAAGTTTTTGGTAATTACAGAGTGCAAAATCTGTATTTCCCTTAGTGTAAAAGAATAAATGGAGTATTGTGTAAATATATTTTAACATTCAGGATATGCAAATCACTAAGATTACAATATTTTATATGTTTCTTCAATTCTTTATTCTTTATAATTTTTAAAGTTTCAATGAAAATAAAATTTAATGAAATATTCATTTTTGAGGAATGACCATTTATATTATATATTCAAATTCGACTCCTTAGCTTTATTACACTTTATTACACAGGATAAGGAAAGTTGCTCTAGCAAAACTCCTTTATTTATGCAAAATGCTGAATCTTAAGAACTCATAGCAAAGCTGTTTTAATATTCTTATACAAAACTTCATAAAACTCTATTTTAAATAAGATTTTATGGATTTAATAAACCTATTATGTTTTATAAATTCCTTAATGGCTTTCATTATTTCTTTGTTATACATTATCTTATATCCTTTCCTGTCTAGTTAAATGTTAAAAATAATGTCAATTTTGCAAACACAGTAATCTTCTCATTACTCAGTTAATCCTGAGATGAAAAGGAAGTAGATGCTCAGCCTATCAGCTCTGAGTAAGCAGAAGGTACTCTTGATAGACATAATTTTTTCTATACTGTGGTAACAACCCCACCCACCCCCCTGACCCCGATCTTTCTATGGAATTAAAAATTATTTAATCCAGTGAGGCTCTGCCAGAAGCATGGACATGATCTATAGAAAGTACTTATCAGTTGTGAAATTATTTTAAAACTTTCCTTTCATAAGGGCTTGTAGGTTTGCCTTTTTTTTTTTTTTTATCCTGTATCTATTTATAAATTATATAATTTTATATATAGGGAGCATAATTTATTTGTACTTGCAGGATAGAACAGAACTCACAGAAATGTTCATGCCTTTTTGCTATATTTCTTAAGATTTTTACTTCAGGCTGTTACTTTCTTTCATTTTGTTACTTTTCCTTTATTTCATATAGTCATATTTAGAAACCCCACTGCTGAAGTACTGAGGCACAGATGCTAAAAATGGTGAATGTGACAATGTCAAGCCTCTACTGGTGTTTTGTGTCATGTAGACCTGCTCTGTGAAAGGTTAGATGACATATATATATCTCTAACAAAAAAAAAAAACAAAAAAGCTTAAAAAATCCATCATGAGCCAGTCTATGTTTGTCTTTCTATAAGTTGAATTATATCAGTGGTTATTCCTCAGTGGGAAATTTTAGTGAACAGAAGGTTATGTCAAGATATAATAAAATTTAAATAAATAACAACAGGAAGGAACAATGTATGTTAATCTCAATGGAAAGTGTCTTACTTTTAATGTAATGACTAAATATGACAAATGTATATCAAGTGTGCAGTTTTATAGTCTAGACATTTTCTTCTCTAGCATTTAGTTATAGTGTCTTAAACATTTTGATTTCTGGATACCATTCAGTTAATATTAGGTTTTATTTTTATTTTTAGTTTAAAGTAAGCAGTAATTTCTTACTAATAGTTCTAAGCTTTCCCTGAAGAAATGCAGTCCTGATCCAGCAATCCCTTTAAAAGATCTTTGCTAATATCCAGAAACACTGAGGGGGTAGAACCCCAAATAATTAATAAAATTCTTAGGATTAAACAGCAAAAAAGATGTTTTAGGACAGGAAGGAAAATAGATGTAAGAACACCCAACAAACCAAGGCAGCTTACAATATAGAAGAAAAAGGGAACTGCGAAAGTTCAGAGTTCATTTTGAAAAGCATTTTACAATCTGAATTCTTTTCCTGACCCTATGGACATGCTGTCAGCTTAACTGTAGCACCTTTTTCCTACAATTCCATTCAGTAACAGGATTTGAGGTCCACTCACATCACTAAGTAGCCCAACTTATTTATTTTTTTTTTTTCCTGACACCCCAAAAAGCATAGGTAAAAGTGTTTCTCTCTCCTTCTGAATTTTTTCTGCAGAGCTCTTTTTCCTGGAAACCCACTTATTAAAGTTAAACTGAAACAAAAGTTGTGTGCGTGTCCGTGTATTATTAACATTTGGTTAGAAAAAAATTCATTCATCTATTCAAATTGAAATTTGAGGCTTAGCTTAATGGACTGAAATGCTTCTTTAAACACACTTATTTAAAAGATTAATTTTAAAAATGTTTCTTTCCCACAATAGAGATTAAATCATATATCTGAATAGTGTGGGTGTCCTGTGGAGCTATTTGTGAACTAGTTAGTGGTGACTGACAGGACTACCCAGTGTGCCAATGTGCCTCTTGTTTTGGTTTATCAGATAACTGGTGAAATGTAACACTGATGGTGTCAGCTTCCTATTTACAGTATTGTTGGATAAACAAAAAGTTCATAGGATTGTTTGGGAATTTTCACTCATTTGAATTCTTAATTTGTCCTTTCTTGTAATGTCCCTGTTTCTAATTAACAGCATTTAAGAGGGGATTAACTCTCTTTTTACCTTTATCAAATAGACCATGGCAAGTTTTACATGCCCAGAGGAGCTTTCTACTCTAATTACAATTTATGCCACAGAAACAAATAAATAAAAACATACAATTATATTTTTGCCTTTCTTCCAAGCTTAGGTTGGTCACCTAAATTGAAATAAGTTGTATATGAAAATAATTTGATACTGTGTGGAATGAAGTTTACTAGTACAGAATAATTCAAAATTCTCATCTCAGTAGCTCAAACAGCTATACTGATAGCAAATTCCATCACGGGTTGGGAATTCTCAGTTTTGACTCTCCAAATTTAGAGGGTTTCTAAATTAGTTCATTTTACTAATGAAACTAGTTCACCTTACTTTAGATGAAAGTAATCCAAGTAATCCAAACTTAAATTAGTTACCCTGAATTTCCAACTTTAGTAGATGGTAAGAAATATGGACTCCCCAGAGAATTGCTATCTCATGCTTAAGCTATCCCTCAACATAGATAAGACTAATGAAATCTTTCCCAGCTCTATTATTTAGGCAACAACTTGTGACATTTTCTTCATTATTTCCCATTTACAATGTCATTGTTAAAATATAATACTTGGTATTGTGTAGGTCCAATATAGAACTAACCTTTTACTTCTCTAAAAATAAGCAATTACACTCCAAACTTACTCATGCATGGAATTCTTATCCAACAGATTCTTTATGTGACTAAAGTTTACAGAGAGTTAAGGTTCAAGACTACTGAAATTCACTGATGTTATCAGACTTCTCTCCTTTGTTGTTTTGTTAATTTTTCAATTTTCATCAGTTAATCTACACCAGAAATGCTAAAGCCTTAATTACCACAGAAATTAAATTTGACAGATATCTCCTCTACTATGAAATACTGAAAATTTATGTTCATGCATTCTAAGTAGTATCAATAAATTATAAATAGTCTGATACTTAAAATCATACCTACCCAATAATAATAAAATGTCTAGAAGTTATAAAAGATGCTTTCTTCTCAAATCAACAACCTGGTGACTTTAAAACAAAATTCTACAACTTCTGTTCATTTGTATGATTTTCTTCTGAAATCACATGAATCTGAATATAACTAAAGTATGAATCTAGCATGTAATGAGGAGTGGCATGATTTGAAAAGCAAACACTTTGTATCGTAAATACTGCAATGGGTAACATGGTGATGGAATTAAATAAATAAGCAGTACTACTTGTGACATATTGCAGGCAGACAGGATGCATCTAGGTTAGTTTTCCAAAGACCGTGCCGAATTCACCGTTACATTTTTCTTATAAGTTAGACCACTGGCTGATGTTTATGTGGAACTTCATGTGTCCCAAAGTTGTGGTGAGATGTTCCCTCTCCTTTTGCAGTATAACAGCAACAATGGGATGCCTTTAAAGTGTGTAGAAGCCTCACGCTGAAAATCTTAGAGGACTCAGTTCAAAGCACCTGAATAATTCCTGGTGTGTGACCTACATGAACCTTTCATGACCCACAGGCTGTACCCATAAAAACTAGGTGTGTTTCTTTACCTTGCAAGTTTACTCACTTTTGGAAAATTTGTATCAACAATAAAGCAATAAATTATAAGATGTCAATCTTTTAATATCCGCAAAACTATCAGCCTAAACTGGATTAACTTTACAATTCATTAGCTATTTTATTTTTATCTTATATGAATGACCATTTAACGTGACTAACTGTTGTGGATTAACACTGGTAGGCAGCCAAGCCCCATGTAGCAGCTCACTCACTCTCGTCACAGTGGAATGGAGGAGAGAATTGGAAGGGCAGAATCATGGGCTGAGATAAAGACACTTGAATAGGTAAAGCAAAAGCTGCATGCACAAGCAAAGTAAAATAAGGAATTTTTCACTATTTCCCATTGGCAGATAGGTGTTCAGCCATCTCCAGGAAAGCAGGGCCCCATCACACGAACAGTAATTTGGGAAGACAAATACCATAACCCCTCCACCCCCTCCATCTTTCCCTTAGCTTTTATTTCTGAGCATGACATCATGTGATACAGTGATGGCCAGTTGGGATCAGCTGTCCTGGCTGTGTTGCCTCCCAACTTCTTGTGCATCCCCAGCCTAGTTGCTGGTGGGGTGGTGTGAGAAACAGAAAAAGCCTTGACTCTGTGAGAGAACTGCTCAGCAATAGCTAAAACAGAGGTATATTCTCAACTGTGTTGGTCACAAATACGAAACATAGCACTATACAAGCTGCTATGAAGAAATTTAGCTCTATCCCAGACAAAACCAGTTCAATAACAAAATGGCATCTCAGGAGATAATCCTCTGAGCAAAGGAACCAGGAACTCTTGCAAAGTTAGGATAAAAACCAGAAAAACTTCCAAAGATCTGTAAACAGTTCTCCAAAATACTTTAAAACTAAACTTTAATCCATGTCAGGCAGAACCACACACAGAGTACCAAATAGTGAGGCAACATAAGTTAATATGCTCCTCATGTAACATAAATTAAGAAACATAATCCAAAGATTAACGTATTCTCTGCTATCCTCTACTAAATTATAGGAGCTTGGAAAGAAAAAACTAATAAAGCATGACTTCAAAAGAGAAGTTGATGTGCAAAAAGAGGAAGAAACAACTTCCTAACTACATAGGAAGGAAATTATGGGCAATTTAAGTCAGTCATACCATTTACTCACCTACCAACCTATGCCTTCATATAGTATAGTTTTGATCTATTTTAATTACTCTTTCTTTATATGAGTTATCTAAATAAACTGCAAACTGATTAGCTGAGGGATAAGAGGTACTCAAAAGTGTTGATATCTTCCTGAACTACCTGACTAAGGTAGAGTGGGGCACTGATTTTCAAAAGTGAGAATTACGTTCACATTGTTAATATTGTCAATGTTTATATGGATTAACTAAATGAGAAGAAAGAAAAAATATGAAATGTTCCCTTACAAATCAGAAAATGCTGTAAAACTTCCATGAGAGAATATGAGTCAAGTTGAGTCACTCTTGTTCTGGAAATTCTTCTCTGGCTAGAATGAGCAATGGTGGTGACATAAGAACATGGGAACAGATTTTTTTTATTATTTTTTTCTATAAACTTAAAGCATGTTGGCCTGATTTAGGGATTTAGTTTCAAAAATTCATTTTACTTTTCTAAGCTCTAACTCTTTGTAATACCTAAAATAAAATTATAAAAAGATCAGCATAAAAAAGCTAAAAGAACTGTGCTAAGTAGAAGTATTTCTACATAAGTTTGAAGTCACATCTGCGATACTGCTATTTTCCATATGACTCTTTTGGTGAGACAAGTATTGCACAAGTCTAAGAATTTGAATGACTATAAAGACCGAGAACAGGACCAATTACTGGTGAGAGACTCTCCATTGCATGTACATGTAAAACTAAACTGATTTGCAGTAAAACACATTACTTCATATTTTGTATAAAACATAAGGGTTTTTAAAAAACTTCTGTTTTTACATTTGAGAAGAGTTATATATAGAATGGGAAATAGTGCTCAAGGGAAAAATTCAGTACCCTGTGAAAGTAGTAGTTAGTTGTAACTGTTTTCAACCCATTTCCTTCTCAAGCTGTCAATCACCTTTAGCGTATGTCTTTCCATGCTGAAGGAGGTGTCTTTTCAATCGACTCTGCACATCAAATAACAATAGCTTAACTCTGACAGAAAGCAAGACCAATGCTACAATACCTTTTAAAAAATATTTAGTCTTCCTGATTTTATTTAGCTTCTGATATGCAACCGAGTTTCATATTAAACAGCAAGCTTAGAAGACAGAGGTTAGGAGTACTTTAGACATTTAGGAACCAGAATATGCTTAATATTGTATCATTTTGCTTTGCCACAGATTCATGGAGCAAGATCTGATTTAAGAACCCTACTGTCCTTACCACTAATGTAAATTTTAGTTAATCTGAGGATCTAGACCTTTGGAATCAGAAATTGTTCATAACATGTTGGCTCCAGGAGTAACTGCAACAGCAGTTACTTCAGGTTTAGAGAGCTGCTGGATTTAGGACTGGTGAGATCCTGTTCTTTCAGTGAAGTTGTACAGGTTTGCCCATTGACTTCAGTAAGAGCCCATTGACAAGAGGAAAATCAGGCTTCACATTTCCTTCCACTTTTAACTGTTAATTTGCCATATCGAACAAACAGATTGCATACATGGACATCAGGCTTAATAGCACTGAACACTTTGAAGCACACAAGATTATCGTTAATGGGTTAAAGGCTCCCCAACTCTGTCTTCTAGCCACTAGGATCTGCAATTACAAAAAAGGTCTTGATCTCTGGAAACCATGCCTTGTTAAATTTCCTTAGCAGACAAGATGGTAGTGTGCAGCATTACATGTGGTTACTGTTAGTCACATCCTTGCTGTAAGTTACCATAGACTAGCTAAGGTAATAAAATGTGACAAATGGCAGCATGGCAAGACAGTCTGTGTAGTTTCCTCTGGAATATAAAAAACTGTATAAGAAGAGGCTTATGCGGCTTTTTACTAGCCATTCGTTCATGGTTGTAATGAACAACCATTAACAGCTTTGAGCTGTGCTTACCTCCAAAAAGGGAAGATCCTAGGTAACCGCAAGAAATCTGCTAGAAGCAAATGGTGAAGCAAGGCAAAGTGGGACACTGTACAGAATGGATATATGTCTTGGGTCATTTATTTGGCCACAATTACTTCACAAATACACTTAAAACATTATATTTAAAAAAACCCAAATCCTAATTTTGCCATTTAAGCCCATGAAACTCTAGGATACTGTGGCAATAGCCCGTGAGGTGAGATCTTGCTGCTGGATATGTGCAAAACCAACAGCAATAAAATGATTCTATTGCTCTGCAGTCTTGACCTCCAAAAATAAGACTTTCAGAGTAGGAAATTGTACACCTCCTCCATTATTTTCCAGCACAGATACAGTGTGGTCTTCTTTGTTTTGATTTACTGATGCTGGTAGATTTTATTAATTGTTTTACAGATTACTGTTACTCCTAAAGGCTCTTGAATAAAAGGAGCAGGCTGGAGGGAATGATAATTTTGTTCCATAAGAAAGAGGAAAATACATAGCGCTTCTTAATGATGGAAGGTTAGAAACATTTCAAAAGACCTTTCACAGCTGTCTGGCTTCCCGTAGATTATAGAACTACCAGAAATAGCTGCAGGCAGCAAATAACTCCAGTGATTATTGGGAGCATGGACAAAATGTTAAAAAACCCCTACAGTTCAGTTATATTCTGATGTCTAGATAAAGCATGATAGTATTCATGTAAAACAAGCTAAAGGAAAATTATAATTGTTTTGGAAAAGTTTTTTTTTTTTTATAACCTTATTTTTAAAAGAAAAAAGAAAAAAAATGAAAAGGTTTTGCTAAATTTATTTTTTGACTTCTTTTATAAAAGCAAAGTAGGCTTGGGTTTTACAAAACCATGTGATGGCAGAGATAAAACTTAATAGAAAGATCAGAATTTTTGTTGATGGTCATATCATTTAAACAGAAATTTTTAACCAAAAAAAATTCCATTCCAATTTAATAAACACTTCAGCAGACATATACAGAATCATAGAATCATAGAATGGCCTGGGTTGAAAAAGACCTTAAAGATCATCTAGTTTCAACCCCCCTGCTGTGGGCAGGTTTGCCAACCACGAGAGCAGCCTGCCCAGGGCCCCAACTAGCCTTGAATGCCTCCAGGGGTGTCTATATATATAGACATGCAAAATAGCAAGACAAGACTACAGATATCCTATATGCTTCAGTTTATTTTTTGGGAAGACAAATGGTGACAATTTAAACATAAATACTACAGAATGGTTCCTATCACTACTGCTTAAGCCACTATGAATTGATAATTTTTTACTGAAAGCTCTTTTCTGTGATTTGGAAAAAAAACTACCACAGCTTTGAAAAATGAAACAAAAAAATGCAAATGGATCTTGAAGAGGCATAATACATTGTAGAAGCGTGTTTTAGGTGCTTTCTCAGTTGTTCTCTTCATTAGTTTTGGATTTGTTCTCTGTTATTGTTGAGTAGCATAATTTGTTTGACATTTGCCTATGTAAAACAACAAACACCCTTATGAAGGGAAGATGTCTTGGCTCTTGAGTCCACAGAAGTCAATCAGAACACTCCTTTTATTTTGGAGATGAGATTTTACTGTGTGGTTGTATTATGAACAACAGGCAACACCATCACTATTAAGATACATGACAAGACCACTGCAGGCATGTAAAGTATAAAGCTTGGAAAACTCTATTTTTTTTAAAATGGTCGTATCACAGTGAAATTCAATATGTTTACAAAAATTTAGAGAAAATGTCAATTTTGTAATTCTGTTTCCTTTTCCCCATGTGAACTGAAGGTAAAATCAGTTTCAGTCTGTACATGCCCTTTTTCTTCTGCTTGTTTTTTACTGTCCTCCAGCCATTTCTGAGAAGAAAAAAATTAAAGGTCCTTAACATCTAAAGCTAAAGGAAGTTGGAAAAGTTATAGTGACAAATTTGTATTTTTCATTTGGCACTCTGAGAGCTCCTCAAATTTGGAAAAGGCTTCAAAAGTTACCAACTGGAGAAAATAAAATAAAAAACCCAAACTCAGACATTCCAAACAAATAAAAAATACGGCACTTTAGTAGTGAAACAGTTAAAAGAAATGCCACTGAACGTAGATTAACTCAGATGGTGGGTCTTTGTTATTCAACTTTTCACAACTTTTGCTGTGTTCAGGAATGACTTGTCCTTTTCAGCAGCATACATGTACTTCCAAATGTGTATGTCCCTGAATGTAATCAAGACCGTGTTACTGAGGCTGAGGTCAGACCAACAGCTCCAGACAGTGTGCCCTGGTTTCAGCTTGGACAGAGTTAGCTTTCTTCATAGTAGCTAGTAGGAGGTTTTGTCTTGAATTTGTGCTGAGAAGGCTGATTTGTGCTGAGTTGCTGCCAGGACAGTGAAGGACTTTTCAGCTTCTCTGCTCTTCCAGTGTGTGCAGGGGCAGGAGAAGTTAGGAGGGAGCACAACCTCAATTACTAGCCTAGGATTTGACCTCAGGTTTAAGATTGAGACCCAAACTGGCCAATGCTATATTCCATTTCATGCACGTCATGCCCAGTACATAAACGAAAATTTGTCCAGAAGTTCTCTCTCTTTCCAGGTTGGCTCTCTCTGGATGTTCCTTCTCTTGGGGTCATCTTGCTCTATTGGTCATCTCTCAATCTCTTGGATACTCAGGGCTCTTATCTCTTTGCCAGGACTGTGATTTTGGGGTTTTCCTTGCTCCAGGATCTTTAGCTGGGAACAGGCTGAGCCTTGGTCATTGGGTGGTGAGCAGTTTCACCGTGCATCACTCATTTATGTATTTGTATATATTACTATTATTGTTATCACCACTATTATCAGTATTATTATAATTATTATTGTAGTTATTAAATTGTTCTTTCAATCCATGAGTCTCTTTTCCCTTTACCCCTTTAATTCTCTCTACCACCCCTGGGAGGGGGGAGGGTATGTGAGCAGTTGTTGTGGTGTTTTGCTGCTAACCAGGTCCAAAACATAACACAGAGAAGGTAACTGTCCCACCCTATCCAGCCACCTGGATTAGGAGGTTACTGTACATGGCCAGTCACTCCTTTTCCTTTCCCTCCTCCCACTTTCTACCAAGGTTGTCTCCAACTCATCCAGTTAAGTCCTGGGCAGAAGAATGCAGCTGCTAAAAATACTAACCACGTTGACTGCGAAATTGGGACCAGACTAGAGGTACAAACATGAATCAGGGAGAACCAGAACAGCATGTCTGACCCTATCCTTATTGCACAGAATTGGTCCATTATGTTCCCCTTCACAAGCCTTGTACTTTCGCCTTCTGAATATTACTGTATTATACTAATTCCCCTATGGCGATAGAAAGATTTCCAGCCTATAGCTACTCTTACATCTTCCCTTTCTTATGGACATTTTTGCCTTTTCAAATGTCTAAAAACTATTGCTTTTCTCAGTTGCTAACGCAGTTCTGAACAGCAATAGCCTCATGGAGTGTTTTAGTTCTTGCTCCTCTCAAGACTTGCTCTGTGATTATGAGCAAGTTCCATTGTCTGGAGCATGCATGAGTCTTCAAAATGTGAACAAAGTATTACTGTAAGGAGCACTGTGGAAAGGTTAAGATGTGCATCCTCTGTTCTCAGGGATCCTATTTGCTATAGTTAGTGCATGATGCACATGAAAGGGATTTGGAACTGCATTACCGGGGGTAGTCGAGAAATACTAGGCCATTCATGGTTGCAAAATGATCTAGGTGAATGAATGTGTTCTTTTGCAGGTCTTTTGCAAGGCAATAGATGGAAACTAAACCAATCTGTTTTTTTCTTTCCTATTCTAAGAAGGAAGGATAGCACCCCTGTGGTGATGTTGAAATTACTGAACATTCTAGAGTCGTCCTGAATATATGAGTAAAATTTGTGAACAAAGTGGTTTCTCTGTGTTGAATTAACTTAATTTTAATGGAATAGATAATTTATTTAGAATGTTGGATGAAGAGTCCAAAGTATCCTGGTTCTGCCTTACTCTTAACTATTTTAATTCTTATATTCTGAATATTCATTACTTATAATAATTTAATAAATATTTTTTTACAGAGCCAGTTGCTGATAATCAAAGTTTTACTGTCAAACATTTCAGCAAGAAATCCATCACAGCTTCTGCGATGGTGTATTTTGTTTTATATTTCTAAAATTTGGATTAAAATCACAGCAAATTTCATCCTGTGTTTAATTTAGTTTAATAAGAAATAGTTTAACATATCGCACGTAATGCCATTTACCAATCTGTACTTGCACCTGATCAATCTCTGTAAGATATGCATATATTAAAAGTCACTATGTGCTAAAAGTCAAATGAAAGTAGGGGGAAAAAAGTGTATTTTAGTCAATAGCTATAGTTGCTGCCATTTCATAAAACGTATCTATAAAGCATTTTAGTTATTACATTGAAATGTGTTTTCTAGAGAATCATTTCCAGTCTGAGTAACCATATGGAAGCAGAAAACCATTAAAAAAAATGAAAATAAGATGGTTTATATCACCTGCATAACTTGTTTTGTTCCCTGCCTTCAGGCTTCAAAACCCGCTTCCCATATTTTTTCTTTCTTTAAAAATAATGTACATCAGTTTAATTTATCCCAGGTCCCAACAGAAGGATCAGATTTTAAGCATTTAATGCTGTGGTTTCAAATCCAATTTTACAGTGTTCATCATTTCAGAAGTGGCAAAATCCAAAGCAAGTTTTTAAAAAAAAGAAAGAAAAAGAAACAAAAAAGCTCAAGCTCCTCACTTTAATAATTGTTTCTTATTCAAAAAAAGCAAAATTTTGAAGGATAGCCTTGTGTGCACATGTAAATTTTTCTGTACTTCCTCTGATGAGCCCTGCTGAAATTAGTGAACAGGAAAATAGTATTTCAGATTACCAGAAAAAAAAAAAATCACTTGAATGCAGAGTGTAGAATAATCCCTTTACTGCTGAATGTAAGTGTGCAGAATAGTATGGTATAATATGATTCATTCTTCCTCCTCATGAGATTGCTTGAGTAGTTTTGGCTGTCTTTCAGACTTGACATCCCTTTGCATGATACAGTAGCATCTCTTTTATTTTGAAAGTACCATTAGCAGGAAAAAAAAATTTCAGATCATCTCTACTGGTTCTACAGCATATGCCTGAGAACAGCCTCTGCCATCTGGGCCAACCTGTACAGATGAGTTAACTTTCCTGTTGTCTTCACTTTCCTGGTCAAGTTTACCATCCTCAGGGGATTACTATCTCCATTTCCACCATCCGTGGGGTGCAAGCCCTACAGCAAAGATCCCAAGCAGAGAAAAGAACACTGTCAAGGGCTCATTGGCAATGCTGCTTTCAACAGGTAAAATTTGCTTTGTAAGTCTCTCCATGCTCCTCAGCGAATAGCAAATGATATTCATAGGTTCCATTTTATCAAATTCAAAAGTGGGTCTGTTACTCAAAATCAGTGTTGGGTCTACAGGACAGAGAACGGGAATGAGCAATGATTGGGTTTTGGTCCACGCAGAGGTTATAATTGGTGGACACCAGAAGGGAACTCTATTTGCTGAGAAAAACAAGCCCTCGTAGAGGGCTTTGACAAGTGTAGTAAATGACTCCCAAATACAAGACTGTGATTGCCACATATCTGCTTGACAGTAACAGAAAATACATGTGTTAGTGTTGGATAGCTTTCTGCCCTTCCCAAAAAATCCAAGTCCCCTTGGGATGTTTTCCCTCAAGGAAATCTGTAGCTGATTATAACCCAAATATAAATTTAATAAACAAAATGGGAATTGTGGACTGAAAATTGGCCACAGTCAGCTTCTCAGAGGCTGTGACAGAAGAGTGCATGGATAACCTGGTTTTGATGTTGTAAAGAAGCCAAAGATTTAATGGATACGTAAGGCGAATTACCTTCTTCACCATGAATGGGCTCCTACAGGTCAGGGTTCATACACATTAGTGAGGTAATGTGACAAAGCTTATACTCATACTACTTCTAGGGGCGCTTGGAGGATGTTTGTCAGTTGGGTGTCACAGACAGTCCTAGACTGACTTTATTTTAAAGTGGGTGGAGAAACCATACATTGTCCATCTTGACCTACCAATCCCTTCTAAAATATTTCAAAATAAGAGGAAAAAAAAAGGTTCTTTTTAACTAAGTTGTAGCTCATTGTTTGTATGCAGCTTCCTTGCATCGCTTTTTCTTTGCAAGGTATGTGGAATCCAAAAATTCACCCCCTTTTTAACAGAGTTTAGCCAAAAATAGCCTAGACACATGATACTGAAGCTGCTCTTGTGCTACCCATTTAAGTTATGTATCAAGTCTAAATTTAATCAAGGCCACATTTTATTTGTACATTTCATGCATTAGACTCATTTAAACTTTTAGTCAGATTTCATTAGGGGAAACACTACCGCACACATCATGCAGTAGTAAAGCTAATGTGCTTCAGGAATTTGAAAGGATTTAGAGATCGGAGGGTCTGATTTCAAAATTTCTTCTTCTTTTTCTGCTTAGTGCTTGGAGCAGGTCTGTATGCTGCACATAGTTTGTTTCCTAGGACACTAATACAGTCAGCATGGTCTGTACAAATGTGTAAACACAGACATTCTCTGTAATCAGTGCACTTGGTGTCTTAAGGCAAGATTATGTTTTTTTAGGAAATGCAATTTATGTTCAAGATTAAATTTCTCCTCCAGACTGATAACGTCTTGAGGTTGAATGAGATCATAAATATTGTGCTCTGACTTCTTGTTCTCCATCTTAGATCTTCTTTCCCTTCTTCAGTGTTTTAGGAAAGAGGGACTGAAAAAAATGTATCTATAATGATTTATCTACACAAGAATATTATCTGCAAGGCTTGATAATGAGTAAACAAAAAAAATATCTAAAATTATGGACAACTACAATAACACTCCTAGTCAACATTGCTGTTTCATTCAGGTTTCTCCCAAGATTAAAAAAAATCCAAACAACTAACCAACCAATAAAGCTCCACACATAAGAAAACATTGACATAACCCTAACTGAATTTAACTGTTCTTGTTTTTACAGTCTTTTTTTTTGATCAGATTCTCTGTGATGCTGCGTCACTGTCTACAAAGTTGAGGAAACTTCTTGTTGTGTCTTTCATTTTAACTCAGATAAGGAAATACATATATATATTCCAGATTCACAAAAAGGGATTAATTTATCTTTGCTACAAAAGAGGAAAAAAAAAAGAAGAAAATAAAAAAATAATAAAAATTTTAAAAGGCAAAGAAAAAATCTCTACCCTGCTCTTTTTCAGGCAAAGTAATTGGACTTTATTGTGGTGGGAGCCTTTTTTCCCTCCTGGTGCAATTTCATCATAGTCCTCAAGAATGGAATTTTGCCATTCTCATATGCATTGTATCTTACAGTGCTGAAAAGCCAGTACATGGCAAAGCTTTAGTGACCCAGGGCATATTTGAACTTGTGATCTAGAGATGAAAGGCTTCATATTCAATTCCCAGTCCCATGACTCATCCAGTTCCCCAGCATAATTTTGGTTTAGGAAAGAAGTTTTTGAATTACGAGTGTGTTAAAAGCTTTCCGACAGAATTGCAATTTAAAAACAGAATGGCCTGATTTACAGACATGTTGAACCCTCAGGGTCCCACTGAATTAAGAGTATGCAACAGTCAGAAAAGCAGACCTTACTTAGCACCTGTCTTCAAAACACTGCACAAAAGTAAACATATTGCTGTAGGATCTAGGGATCATGATCCCAGATGCAGATATGAGGCCAGGCTTGGAACAGAATGGCTTCTTGTAGCATCATTCCTTCTCTCCTCAGCCTGCGAGGAAACCACTACAAAGAAGCTTTTGAAGACTTTGGACATGTGGTGTGTCCTGAAGGGCTAATGAGACTAGGAGCTCTGCTTTCTGACATCCCCAATCTCTGATTGCATCCCTTTTCGCCTGCACATCTTCTGAGGAAAAAAATTTTTCTCTCCTTAACAGTAACTCTTATTGTGGAAATCTATTTTCCCCCAAGCTCAAGTACTTAATTTCTCTCACAGAAAGTTTCTTTGCAACACGGAGTCAGGCAGTCAGAGGATATGTGAGGAAACCTAGAGCTGCACAAAAGAAATGAAGTCTCCCCTGTTATGTATGTTATATTGGTTCAGGTCTCTAGCCAAACACCTCAGTGGTACCCACATCACACAAGTCAACTCATCCCAGAGCAAGCAGCTTCTCCAAGTAGATAATTTCAGGCACTCATATTCATGTTCAGATCTGCCTTATATTATTTAACATACTCAAATTCTGCCTACCTTAGCAGTATGAACACAGTTTGTGAGAGCTATGTGCTGTGGTTCACTCAAATCCCATGCTCTTGCACAGCCAACAAAAGCAATGTAATTGTTCTTATAGGTCTTAGATAACCTCTTAGAAGTTGAGCTCCCTTGTGATTACATAGTCATACTGACCATTATTCCTCACAGAAGAATTTTTGGAATGTGGTAGCTAAGTTAAAAATATTTTTAAGAACAGTATTCAGGAGAGATTTTGCCAAGACAAATAAATCATGAGATCAGAGAAGTGGCAAAATAACTTGTCTGAGGGATCTCTGTTAACCAATATCCTTATGAGCTCCTCTCCTTTTTGCATCCTAAGCATCTCAAACACAGATTATAGTGCTTTTGTGTACCCAAAGAGGCTTTCCTGATAAAACGAAAAATAAATTATTCCTGGCTTGAACTAAGTAAAGTGTGCTTCATCATAACATGGGTCAATGAGTAGAGACATAACTATTATAGGAAGCTGCAGTTGAAATTCTCTGCTGGTGTTACTACGCCTGCTTGGTGGAGATGGATGTATAATCAAACTTTAATGTAGGCTAAGAAAGAGGTAAAATGCAATCAATGAAGAATACAAAGAGAAAACACAGCTACAGTAGTTACTAGCACATTACACAGTTGCGCCTCTCCCTCACTGCCTTTGAATGGCACAAGGTGATCATATTGATTTCACACATATCATCTATCTTCTTGTCAAAAAAAAAAGACAGCAAAGTATCCTGGGAAATTCTCATCATATGGATATGAAACTAGATAGATACAATTTTTCCATAGACTTACTAAAGCAGCTTGAAATTAGAAGGATTTTAAAAGAGAAAGAAGGATTTGACAAATTCTGTGGCTAGCCTCAGCTGCAGAGGGATTACATCTTTGGGCCAAATTACTAGTGAAGATAGAAAGCACTACATTTTGACCTGGTTTGGGTGCAGGTGGTCTAGATTTCTGTAGAGATTTTGGTCAGTGAGATTTTATGAATGGTGTAATTACGTTTGCTTCTTTTCAGGTAGAAACCAAATATAATAGATAGGTTTACCACAATTTTAGATGAAACTATTATTCCATCCCATGGTCCTTGGAGAAGGAAGTTGTTAATTTTTCAGTTTGATCTGTGTTCAAACACTGCTACGGATAAAATTGTGAACCATAAAATACTTTGGGATGAAACTGAACTGTGCTTTTGCTTTCAGCTGAAACCCAACTGACATGAGTTTCTTCTGGATCTGTATTTTATATCAAGCAGTTTACACAACTTTAATGCACTTTGCATTTCAAAAAACAAGATAAATAAAAAAACATAATAAATAGTTCTTGAAGCTGAAGTTTTTCTTTCCTCCACTGGGTGTCACCGTAAGGCAGCGACACTGGGTTTGAAAAGCTCCGTAAAAAGTTTGTTAGATCGGAGATTTTATATTTACTCCAGAAGGCTGCAGTAGAATAATGGTACTTGCTAACTACTGAAGAAAGCCCCATCTAGCGCTGAGGTCAACTGAAAGATGCCTACACCCCAGTGAATATCAGAGCAGGCCTGAATGTGATCACCAAAAAAACCCACCCAAAACAAACAAAAAACCCAACAGTCTATGAAAGACTGTAGGTGGATTTTAAGATTCCTTAAAAGAATGTGTTCATGAAAGAATTAAATAAAAGAACCTTCATGAAAGACTGAAGGTTTCATTGAAGTATTTAATTTCAGAACAAAGGGTGGGGGTTCAACCATTGTTAGAACAGTTGCTGTAGGGAAGAGCATTTTACCTGACTTCATAGAAAAATTTATCATGGTTTCACCTATCTATATCATTTCAACCTTCCTCTTTCCATTAAAACACTTGCCTCCAAGCTGTCACTCATCTGTCATGGAGCAACAACTTAGGGGTGTCCAAGGTGACTCATAGGCAGAAATCGCAGCATTACTCCCTTCACCTTCAACAGTTACAGCTGGATCTTATTGCCACCTAAATGACCTGTGGCTACATCCCAGAGAAGAAAAAAATATGTGAAAAGAAGGCAGCCAAGAACCTTTCCCCCCCCCACAAACTATATTCTTTAAGGGGTCATTTCGAACAACTTTTCCTCCCCCCCCCCCCCCCCAAATTTTTTCTTAATTTGGTTTTATTCCTCTTCCTTTCTTCTTTTTTTTTTACACAATAATGCTTAATGTCACAATCAATAACAGCAATTTGCTCTACTAGTTCAAATTTTGGTATTCTGGTTGCTTATCAACACCTCCTCCAGTGTACATTGTGAAAAAAATTACTGAGAATTTTTCTGAGCGTTTCTATAGATTTGAATTCTGCAACTACAAAAAAGCAAAACTAACTTCTATGGTTTGCATCTTTGCTGCACAATTTGGGCCAAATTAGGAAATTCAGAAATAGAAAAAAATAGTTAAAACATAAATTTGAAGGCTTTCTCATCCATCCCACATTATCACAGCTATTGCCTTTTTTTTTTTTTCTCTGTTTATACTGAAGGGGAATAGACTGTACAAAATTAAGGCTACAAAATTAAAATGTATTTGAACACTCCAGATGTGTTCATGTAGACTGCCAGTAAAGTAGACAATATTTCTTTGATAGTTATCAACCTTTGAATGGAAAAACAACAGTTTCTGTGTAACTCCATGCACCAATCTTTTTTTTTTTTTTTCTATGGGGACCAGTTAGTGGGTTTTATTTCTGGGAAAAGGAGACGATATTTCACTGTGAGGGTGGTGAGACACTGGAACAGGTTGCCCAGGGAAGTTGTGGATGCCCCATCCCTGGAGGTGTTCAAGGCTAGGTTGGATGAGGCTTTGAGCAACCTGGTCTAGTAGAGGGCGTCTCTGCCCACGGCAGGGGGGTTGGAACTCGATGATCTTTAAGGTCTTTTACAACCTTAACCATTCTACAATTCTATGATTCTATGATTTAGTGAAAACTGTTGAATTCTCATCCCAACATTGATAAAACAGACTTGTGGAAAAAAAAAAAAAAAAAAAAGGAAGGAAAAGAAGAAAACGGTTATACTGGAAATGCCAGTAACAGACAGTAGGTCAGGACTCCTACCTGAAATGTCTGAGATTGAATATCTCTTCTGAAATCGATCCCTTTCCCTCCAATCTGTCAAAAGAAGCCCACTATCTCCTCTGTTGGGGTTTTGTATATACTCTGGACCTACATTCTGCAGCCTTCAGAAGCTGTTTTATGTATATGTCTTAGGGGTTGGCCAAGTAGGACTGCTGGTCTTGAGCATCAGCAATATGGTGCAGAGAGGATTCCACCTTCCCAATCTTCCCAATTCTTTAGCTTTGTTCATTAGTAATGTAATTTGTATTACTCTAATTAAAACTATGAGTTAGCTCCTTTTTTCTGCTGTACTGATGAAGAACAAGTTTGGCCAGTTTGAGAGGTCATATGATGACCCTTAACATTTTTCTGAAAGGATCCTAACCCTCTGTATGAACTAAAGTAGTAGAAAGGTATCAGATTTCTCTGATAACAGGCTTTTTATAGTCAGGGTTGAGCAAGATCAAGGGAACCTTACAAACAGCACAAACCTTACTTGAACAATTAATTTGGAAACATCAACCTAACTTGATTTTTGTTAAATTTGAGATTCAAATGCTTGAGAATAAATGCACTATCAGGAGTATCATCAACAAGACTTTCAGCTTAGAAGACAGATCTTTGCTGGAAATTTGTGAGCATTGGGATTTACACAGCTACAGGTCTGGTATTTCAGTTATTTAAAAATCCAGTGACCTCAAAAATACCATGCAATGCATACTAATGATGAGAAAACAGGAGCATAAAGCTCCTAGTAACCCTGGAATAGAAAGGGATTATGGGTTAACAAGAAGACTGAACATAGATTTCATGTAAATTGATCTGAGTTTGAAAAAGTAGAGAAAATTTAGGCTGCAACAAGGGAATGTATTGCTGGTACCAGGCTGCTAGTTCAAAGAATAAAATGACCATTAAATTTTTTAAAATTTTCTGGCTCTTTTCCCTTCTATGAAAATGTTTTGAGTGGTGCCACCTGTAAAGAAAGAGAAGACAAGTACACGGTGCAACTTATGTCTGAGTTTTTGTTAGACTTGATTGAAAACTCACTTTCGAAAATAAGGGGATAGAAGTCTCCATCAACCCTCAGCTTTAGATAGATACCAATGCTTCCATGGGCTCTGTGCCAACTGCTTAATATCAATCTGGAGAACATGGGCTCATTTTCATTTGGTCTCCATGCAGATCTACGGCCTGCCCCTCAAAGCCACTTCTCTGAACATGTTATTTGAGGTGACTGGGCATACTACAGTTCTCACAATTGTTTTCAGTGTGAGACAATGAGTTCTGTTTTCAAAACACAAAATTATAAGGCTTCTGGAATCCCTTTGCTTTAATGTCTCTGAGCAGAAGCTTAAAACTGATTTTTTGTAAGACTATTCAGTGTTCTGCCTTGAAAACTTCTCCCAGTTTGTAAGAACAGATGAGACTGCTAAACATTTTAGATATAACACAAAACCCCAGCTTCAGTAGTCAGTTGTAGAAGATTATTAATATAACACAAATATATATAAATGCATTTGAATGCAAAGATAGGAAGCTTTGCTACTAGAGCTGAAACCTCTTAATTTGAATAGAAGACAGTTAAGCTCTAAAGTGTATCACTTCCTGCAATTTCCATGATGCCACTAAACCAGAAGGCAGCATTACACCTCAAAGTAATGTTTTTTTTTGGTAGAAACCAGGGGCACATATCAGTAATTTTGTCTGATGTTAGGAGCTCAACAGAATTTACAGAATAATCAGACATTTTCTACAAATGAAGTCAATGGGAAGGTTTCCTGGTAGTTCTGTGAAGCAATTTGATGAGTAATACCTGGCATTTGTCCTAGTGCAGAACTGTTCCACAAGGTTCTTGCCTTTGTTCTTCAAGGCACCAAATGCAGCAATCCTCACCTGAAACATGATTATGCAAAAAAATAGATTGACTCAGGCTGATTGACTATTCCTGAATACTCCCTTCCTCTTCAGAGAACAACGGTGGTAGTCCTGACAAGGTGATTAAAACAAACAGAAAAAAATACAGCAAAGTACAATATAGGAGGCCACATATTCTGATTTCTCAAATGTATGTGAGGTTTACCAATATATTCTGTAAGGCTGAGTTGATTAAACAGCAAACATTATGCTTGAAAAACATATTATTTGAAGATTAAATACTCAGCACAGAAATTCCTTTCTTTGAAGGAAGACATGTTCAGCTTGCTAGAATCCGGGGTAGAATACTGCTACAAACTGTTCTCTGCTCATGGTTCAAAAAGAGAGTGGCTATGGCTACTTTGAACACTGTGTTAGGATTCTAAATATCCACATGACACCAATTTCCAGTTTGACTTTGAGATGGTAAATGCACAAAAAATGTTTTTTAAATAAAAAAATGTATCACTTTCAAAAGGTCCAGTTAAACTACTCAAAATTTATACCAAATGGATATTCATCAACAGTGTAAAATCTGGATCAACAAAGCTCTGGATATAGGACCTTGCTAGATTGCTTTCTAGGATGCTTCAGGGTGGTGTGCCTCACCCGACGCAGTAGGCTCTTATTTTTCCTGAAAAATACCTAGTCTGTGATGTCTGGGACTACCCTTGATTTTTCTATGACGTATTTCCACATCTGGGCTGCAGATGTTCTACTCAGAGTAGATATGATAGTAGTGATGATATTACTAGCTTTATGCATCCATATTGGTCTCACCACAGCAACACATTACAAGAAGAGGTCGTTGTAAGAGTGTATCGGTGTGAGAGTAGACAATGGGTCTTGGTAGGCAAGAGGGGGTATGTATGGGACTATACTACCCTGGGAAGCAGAAACACAATGAACTTGGTTGACCTATTTGTTATTTGACAATAGGATCCAACCAACAACCCTTTTAGAAATTATCAAAAAAGGCACCATTCTTCATGTAAGTCCCACTGTCCCCGGCACGGTGGTCTGTCTAATCATTCTGTCTCCTTGGGACATTCTTCAAGGACAAGCTGAAGTAATTCCAGGCCCCTTTACAACATTAGGAAGTTCATTTCAAGTGCTTTTGGCTCTCTACTTTCATTCTGAAGATGTTAAATGGAGAAAACACAGGACCATAAGTGAGTAGGATAGTGTGTTCTGCTTGGGACAAAGGGAACAGCTGCACTCCTTCTCTCAAGAATGCATTTCTGAACAAGGGAGAGGTGTGATTCCTTCTTTCTCATCTACTTCATCAGAAATTATAAACTTCAGGTAAGGACTTATGGCCAACCGCCCTTGGTAAGAGAATTCTGGCTACAGCTGACTTCTGGTTTCTCATCCTATGGTCATCTGATACTAAGAAGTCTGGCTGGCAAATAAACAATGAAAGAGGCCAAGCGAGTCCCCCCTGAAAATTTAAGTTCAGTGTTGCTAAACTGTTGTAAACCTAGATTTCTGACATGGGGTAGTGATCTTTGCTCAACCATAGCTGGGTGGTATGACCCTGTCACAGGATGGCCATCCACAGGTTGAGCACATGTGCCGGCTGTTTTACTGCTGCCTTTCACTTCCCTTTCTCTTCTTTGTAAGCAATGAGGTCACCCACAGTCATATGTTATACAGTAACTTCTTTGCTGAGGACCACTTGCAGCATTTTTGTTATTAACCTCAAAAGCTTCTTCCTCTGTCTCATGAAAACAGTTGTTTCCAACTTGTCCTAAGAATATATGCCCTTTATCTTTTTCACCATAATCTTTTGCTGGTTTTCAAGGCTAGCCATATTGCATAGGTAGTGAATATTCTGATCAATAATCTCTGAAGAAAGTTTGCTGTAACGCTTTGGAGCCAAGCAACCCCAAGGTTTTGTCTTCAGTGTAACAGCTGCCAAAATTTAGATGGTGTGGATAGCTAAGGAAATTAGTATCAGGTGTTTGGGGCCTTTTAACAGAATAGTGTAGATGTGGCCTTCATAGCCCTGCCAAGCCACATATCTTGCCAGCAAGTTTGCTTCATGTGAACCACGTCAAAAAAACTTTCAGATAAAACATAATGAAAACAGTTGATCATGATATAAAAGGCTCTAAGAGAGGTCATATCCCAAATATTTGTACCATGCTGTTAGGCTGAAAGCAGACTGGTCAAAGAGTTTTCAGGCAGAAAATGAAAACTTTGTTTAGCTATAAATTTCTTAGTAGCTGTTTGCCACATGACTGGAAGGAGATAAAAGCACAGTCAATGAGGAGTAACAGAACACCTTGTTCTGATGTTCACTTACTCCTCTTTCTGTCTAATGTTTTTGATTTAGCAAGACATTTAGGTCCATGGGTCAGTGTTTTGCTGAGCTGAAACCTGTATTTCTGATAATGACAACACACTCCACAAATAAATTCCCTGCAAAACAAAACAATTGCATGTACTACCCAGACTCTGGCACTGAGGGTAGCTCCACGGGTTCACAGCAAGATTATTCCTTAGCAATACATTCACAAGCACTGTCATCATGAGACCTAGATGAAAATAATAGCTTTGTATGCACACACCATACGGTAAGCTCAAAGGGCTAAAACTTCAGACAGCTTCTGCAGCCGAGTGAAAACTCAGAGCTGCACTGACAAAACAGAAGGGCCCCTCACGCTTTAAAAACTGACTTGAGTTACCCTCTGCAAAATGCAAACGCCAAATTCAGGCCACTGATTTTAAAATGCGCACCTAAATGCAGACTCCAAGATTATTTGATCACCTAAGAGCAGAGCATACTGACCATCTCCAGCCAGCAGCCCAGATCTTCATGGGTGACAGGGGTTTTGTCACACCGATGCTGAGCTGTGCTCCTGCATGTTGGAGCACAGCACCATCTAGCGAGTCACAACATAAAACAGATTCACACAGGCTACGGTCTAAAAAAACCAGCATAAACTATAAAAATGTAAAACAAATCTAAGCAAAGCCCCCATTTCTGCAGAAAAGGAAAGCTTGTTTATGGAAGATTAGCCTTTATTTTTAATCCCAGTACAAAGATCCCAATATCTTAAAGTTACTAAATGTAGTGATAAATCAGCAGTTAAATAAATTGCAACAAAGGCTTGGCAGGCCATTATTATTCATTTAGTCATGCACTATCAAAATCAAAAAGTACTTTTTCAAAGAGTAATAATACCCTCCTGAAGAGTTTAATATATTTTTACCTTTTGAAGAGAACAAGGAGAGTGGATTTGGATGTCAGAAAAGCCAACACTGCTGTACCTGACCTGGTCCAGTGATTTATTTACATGAATGTAACAAAACAGATTAAAATCATGCCCTGTATGCTTAACATGCTGTATCGCTGTGCTCCCTCACTATGGCAACATAAGCTCAAATTTTCCTGTACAATGTGGTTTGCTGTACTAGAAGCTGTCTGTAAGATGGTATCTAATTCCATCTCAGTACTTTTCCTCTCCTGTTATTTGTGTTGCTCTTACGACATTTCCCATAGTAAGCCCTCTGTATCTTTTTCTTTACTCTTGTATATATGCCTTCTTCCATGTCCTTTGCCACTCTTTGAAAATCTATACAGGCTAAGCACTTTCCCTTGGCTCCAATAGCTTCTTAAAACAATATCCCCTTGGGAACTTTCTCAACAAGGAATCAATTATTTGAAACAAAACAATGCCAATCAGCCCTGAGACTGCCCAACCACAATTAGTGGTATACTCAGTATCATCTCTTGAAAAGCATATAATGCTTTCCACCGTAAGCAATCTTCTAAACAAAAACACAACCAAAAAAACCAAAACAAAACAGGGAAAAATATAGCTTCAGGTTCAGACAGCTTGTTTACATTTGTTTGTTTGTTTGTTTGTTTTATTTTGTTTTGCTGCTTGCATGAGAAATTGTTTAGGGCAATCCCAAATCTTTTTAAAACACACATCTGTGATGAGCCTCTTTGCTGGCAGTACTGCATTTGAAGCATTACAGATGAGAGGGGTTTAGAGACAACATTTCATGATGTGAATTTAGGAGGATCTGACAAACAAAATTCTAGCTCAATAAGCTATATAGCTGTATATAGATATAGCATGCACAGTTCTCTAACTCACATGACAGGATGTGGATCAAAACTTCCAGGATAATATCTATTATTGAAAAAAGATAAAACACAGTAGATTTTCTTAAAGGAGGTTTTGATTTAAAGCAAATTAACTTGAGAAATCACTACATCTGTACTGAAACCTTAGTCTTAGAATTACCTGGTTTTTGGAGGTACTCTTTCTACCAAAAATAGACATTGGCCCTCTCAGGGGTCTAACTGTACCTTGACAGAATCTCAGTTGGTTTGGGTGTACAAGCACAGGAGGGAATGCAGCATTGTGACAGCAGCCCAGCTCTTGACATTCGTTTTCTTGTTATCAGCAAACTCCACAACATTTCAATAGCTGTATAGAAAAGAAGTGATCCTGATGCAGGTGAGATGGAACAAACAATTCAGCCTCTTGCTAGGAATGGATGTTATAGCTTTTTTCAAAGACTGTAATGTTGATAGAAAGACATTTCTAACTTCTATTTGGACATATCTACCTCCAAACAACAAACTCATATATATTATTCATCATGGAATATATATAAAAGGTTATTATATGTCTGAATTGTCTATAAATATATTATTTTTCACCTGTAAAAAAGTTTGGCTTTTTGTCTGTTATTTCTGAACATCTGGACACATTATTAGACTCCTGGATGTATCAGGTTTGCACCAGCTGTCCTCTTTGATGGATAGGCCTGTATTTTTTTAATGTACATTTTAGTCACAAAAATGGAAGCCCCAGAACAAAAATCTTTCAAAAAACAGAAAAACGACCAATCTTATGAGTTTCTAACCAAAGAAACAAAAGAGTAAAAATAATGTTTATACATAATTTGGAGCAACTTTTTTTGTTAACATTTCTTTTGTGTCCTTGAAAGTGGGCCAGTAAATGTAATGTTATCAAAGTTCTGTAACAGTAATGACATCATAATACCAGGCTATCTAGTCATAAGTAAAGGGAGTTAGAGAACTGCTCCATGAGACCGAGTGAACTTCTGGGCAAACAAAGTATGATTTGGCTGTACTTTGATCCAATTTATCAGCTCTGACACTCACAGGATCATGCAGAGTGAGCTAAGAAAAAGTGCTGTTGCACTTCTAATGTACTTTCTCCAGATCTAGACTCATTCTCTTACACATTCGTTTAATGTGGTGGGCACTGATTCACTGTTTCATTGATACTGTTGTCCTCGTACTACAATGTTTGCTTACGACTGTCCTCTTTGTTGGTTTGTTTTTTTTTGTTTGTTTGTCTGTTTGTTTTGTTCTGGTGTTCTGTTTTTTTTTGTTTTGTTTTGTTTGTTTGTTTGTTTGTTTGTTTTTTCCTCTTCTGGTCATATTTTACACCTAGTTAGTAGGTCTCATCCATATTGAAGCTTTCAGGGCTTCAATAACGGCATAATATTCTCCTATTAAATCCAGATACAAATGTAAGAGTGATGAGGAAAGGCAGATTAATGAACATATCTAAAACAGTTTTCCTAGGTTTTAGAGCCTGAGAACAGATTCTCAGTAACTGTTGACTGAAATCAGTTTACATAAAAAACTGAAGACTGCAATGAACTGTGATTACAGTGTCCTGGACAATTTTTGTGAGGCTTGATTCAGTTTTCCCTCAGTATCTCCTGTACAGTATGATGGTGTCAATAAAATGAGGTGATATTATACTTTGCCCCTTGATGAGATGTATGGGTTTTACCACTGCAAAGTCAACACTTAACCTCTCATATGATATTATACTGAAGGTGTGTACACATTATCAAGCAACAGAGCACAGTAGGAGTGGATCTGTAGTGTATTTCAGGGGTGTTTATTTCATATTAGCTCTAGACTAACCCTAGACTAGTAAACTATAAGCTTAATAATAATTAGAGCACATTAGATGTGGTGCTGAAGACTATCTTCTCTAATTTGATATGGAAGGAATCCACTGATTACACTGAGAACCCTTCAGGACGTGAGCCCAAGGCACAACAGGCAGCAACATCCAGGAGATTCACTTCAGAAACACACTGGTCTGAACTAGAATGCTAATATCCTCAGAGATATCCTGAGACATTCCAGTTGATTCTTATTCTAAGTGTGTGAGGAAGGTGCATTGATTCATAACTACTTGCAGTGGCAAATATTGATAAACATTCTGTTATGCACTTCGCCTATCTTCTTTGTATGAGATTCTTGATTTTCATGCTAGATTATGCAGAGGTTGAAAAAAACATTCCAAAACAGATTTTGTTGAGTGGGACCTGAGCAGCAGAATTGTAATCCAAATTAGGGAATAAATAAAACTCTGTAGCAGAGGGAATTCTGTAAGTGCTACTGAAATTGTAATCTTTGCTTGTTGTATTGTCATTGTATACTCTCCAAAAATACAGGACTTAGTTTCTAACTAGAATATATTCATTGCAACTCTTAACAAAATCTTGTATATTAACCAGGTGCAGTAAACAGGACCTAAGGATCATATTTCCAATAACACATTTTGAATCTACTCAATTTTCAACACAATAATGTCAAAATTGATTAATTTATTTTAATTTGTGCAGAATTTTAAATAGAAAAACTAGACCTCAAGAAGATTTACACCTCCATTTCTTAAGTGTTCAGTTCCCAATTTTTTTTTTTTTGAGGCATTTAAATACCAATAGACCCGAATGGTACTTTTCTTCTTCCCTTTTCAAAGGTATTTTGGTAACTTTTCCTTCAAACCCACACATGTCAGGTCTACATTCCACATCACAGCACATAAAACACAGCACTTTAGAGTATCCATATCAGGCTAGCCTTTTTATCAGAGGATTAAATTTTTTATAGGAAATGTAGAAACAATTTTTGTGTTTCACATCTATCAGCAAAATATAAGAGAAAGAATGTTCCACCTGCTGTCTTGAAAAGGCCGTATTCCCCACGGTACACCCCAGCAATGAGTTGAGGAAATATTATGTTGACAGAGCTTGAGTGAAGAAGAAAATAAGCATTGTTCTTCAACAGGTCTCAAATTCAGCTTTGGCAGCAGAGTAAACAGCTACAATCTAATGGCATCTTGTGTAAGTGAATTTACAAGATGTCATTTTTAGGGATCATTTTCCTGTTATAAAACACATATGGTAAGTAAGCATTTTAGGAAGAAAAATTATGATTAGTTTTATGCATAGTTCTTATGGTTTCTCTGACAAAACAATTTTCATTAACTTTAACTTTTCTCCTTTTGAAAACATATTGAAAGCTCATAACTGTCATAAGTGGTCTTTGCGAAAGAAATGGGATGGCAATACCTTCCTCACAACTTCTAAGAAAATAGGCACTTCCAAAACCTGTCCTGTCAAATGGACAAATTATTTTAATAACTTCTTCTTTTACCCTTAGACAAACAACATTCATCATAATTAGTGCTGAAAATTATAAAACAGCTTGATACTAGAAACTGCATTAGTTCCTAGTCAAAGAGCACAAAATAGTCCTTATTGTGAGCCTCTTCATTTTCATGGCAATTTGGACAGAATGTGAACAGAGTACTGCATGTGTATAGGTGTTATTGTTTTGTTAGTTTTTCAGTAGCAAACAGGTGAAAAATAATTCAAAAGCTATGGTCAGTCATGATAATTCTTATTTAAAATACTTTTAAAATATGGAAATTTGTATTAGTAGCATTGTTATACAGCTTTTTGTGATATGTGAGAGGATATGGTAACAGCATAGTTCATGGATCCATTTCTGGGAGCTTTTGCCTTATTTTGTTGCTAAGGAAACCATTTTCTTGGCATCAATGCATCCAGCAGGTCTGTCTTACTTTTCTGTTAGCTCTAACAGAGGCAGCATTGTGGAATGGCATTGGGGGGCAAAAAACCACAGAGATAAACAAGGAGGAAAAGATCAACAAAAGTAGCTGAAAGTTAATACAGGGATATTACCTAGTTGAATTAACTCTTGTTTCTCTGTGGGTCAGCTAGGGAGCTCTGTGTATAGGTAGGGGTTTAAGGCTCCAACAAGACTACAGTTAAAAGCCAAAGAGGAACAGAAGCCTCCACATCGGAAAGCCCCAGCCACTCAAAAAACCCCCTAAACAAACAAAACAAAGAGGGAAAGGTGGAACCATGTGGTCTGGATGCAAATTTTGAAGGCAGAGATGTTGGGTTTCCACTCTTCTACTAGCCTTAAAATGGAAAACTTATTTTAAGTTGTCTTTTCTTCTACTGCTCCCATTGCATAATTTGCCCATTGCTATGTCAGGTGGACCATTCCATGAGAATATAGCAATTAAGTGTATTTAATATCATAAATGAACTTTTTTTTTGGTGTTTCTGCAGCTGTAATTTGATTCTTACTTCACTTCTGCATGGTATATCACAAAACCAACGGAGAATGGGGAGACAGATAAGTGACTCTGTTATCCACTCTTCCTGGCTGACTGTACAATGCCTCAGCTGTTTTCTTTTCCAGCACTGTTCCTTGCAAGTAACTTAAACTCTGCTAAAAATGAAGTGAGTGACAAACAGGATACACCAAACACCACATTTGGCAGAAAGCTGGGTGACACATGAAAACCTGTCAAATAAGTTATATTAGTAAAACCAAAGGAAACCCCAAGTGGCAAAATGGTTGGCTTTGGGACATAGTAGTGCTACACAATATCTTTAAAAAAGAAAAATCTCAAAGACAGTGGTATGAATCTAGGCAAGACCAATAGTAAAAACATCATTGCCACCTTACAAATTTACAACAGTCCATTAACAGTACCAATCTGTACCATTTCTTGTTCAAAAGCCAGACAGAAAACCCTGCCACCACAGCTAGGACCATTTGCATTCTTAAACTGAAAGTTTTAAAATGCATTGGCGGTATGGAAGCGCAAAGACACTGAAGCTGGTGCCTTCAGTAAGTGAAGCAAGGAGAGACATTCCCAGTTCCCTTACCCAGTGCTTTCCCTAATTCTCCACATAAAATAGTTTTATTTTTTCTGCATATTTCAGGGTTATTTTTGTGATCATGAACATGTACTGGTAGATATCACCAAGACATGGACACATTTATCTGGGGACTGTTAAGGAGCTGCAAAAGCGATGCTACTCCACAGGGAAGGTGAGCTGCAAGCCAAGCATGTCCCCAGCACAGCTGGACAGTAATTCCCCTGACCAGGGATTAGGGGAGCAGAACAAGGCAGTGGAGGCAACAGGTCCCATTGACAGGCCAGTGACAGCAGACAAAGGCAAGGTAACCTCAGAGAAAGGTCCAAGGTCAGTTCAGGAAAGCCAAATGGAAATTTGGGATCAGCAGATGACAGGACTGGAACCAGTTACACCTGCAATTTAGCTCAGGCAAGCCCAGCCCTGGGCATTGACAGGCCTCCTGGACCAAGGAGTACAGGGGGTTCTGGGGTGAGTCCAAGGAGCTGAGCCTATGGGTGTTCTCTGGGCCCTGGCAGGGACTTGCTGTAGAATGGTTTGCAAAGTTTCTATTTATTCTGTTAGCACAGGTGAACAAAAAAATAAAAAAGTGTCTTGGATACTACAAAGTTGTAGTGATTTTTATTTTGGTGTAGGATCCCAAAAGTTTGTGGTTTGTCCTCACAGATGGAGGATACAAAGGGGCTGTGGGGATTCCCTGTTCCCTGTGTGAACCTAAGAGCAACAGTGAAGGCATCGTTGTGATTTGAGGAGAGCAGAAGCCACAGCGACATTAAACATCCTCTCACAAAGTTGCATGCTCAGGAGTGCTACACCACATAAGAATGAACTCCATCCCTCTGTAAAGCACAGATGTATAAATAAGGCTGGGGAAAATAGTAACAGCCCTTCAAAAGTCATAGTTATAATAACTTTTTTGTTACCTCAAAGTCTTTCCCCTTCTTTTAGTTTCTGACCTTTCTCTGTACTTTCTTTTTCAAAACTGGAAATGTAAATGAGCAAATTAATCTTACAGCAATCCCTACCATACAACAAATGGAAAGAACTGGAAACTGTCAGAAAACAAAATATGTTATTGTTATGATGTTCTGATGCAACAGAGGATAATTGGCCTTTCAAAAGTAGTTTCTGGTTAATTTAGGATAAGTTATCTTTTTTTTAGGGAATCTATACTACATATGGATAACTTTGGAATGTGTGATAGGTTTAAATAAGTAGTTGATATCTGAACAGATCACACCAGCACAGACACTGAAATGTGCCCACTGTGAGTTTGTTGTCCTTACAGAAGATAATTAATATTAATGTCCTAGTCTTAGACCATCTCTGAATTCAGTAAGATACACTTTCTGTAACAAATACTTTATTTTTTTTTTTCTTTTGAGATGCCTTTCTTTTCCCCTTATGGTAGCAAACAGAATGTTTGTTCTGTATGCTGCTAGTATTCCATACTGGTTGGTTTACTATGCACAAAATACAGGATTTCCATAGGATACATTGAGAATACATATGAAACGGACCTAACTGAGCACTTTTGCTTTTAAAGAAAGAGTGAATTGAGGGAAATAGCCTCCAAGATTGCATGAAATTGTCTTGATGATTTCAAAGTGCTAATTATGTCCAGATAGTAAGTCTACAAAGCACACACGGTACAGACACAAACCTCCCAGCTTTTTGATGGAAGTGACATCCTGTGAGTGACTAATGTTTATTGTATAATTAGGCTACCTGAAACCCTTACTAAACAGCAGATAAATGGTCACTTTTGTTTCCTTTTTTCTTTTTTTTTTTTTTTGAGAATAATTTGTGCTTATATAAAATACCACCTGAATTAACATACATAAAGAATTAATTTGTACTTGTTTGCTTGTAGCCTGAACACAGGCTTGTGTTTTATCCTTTTATGTTAATCCTTGGACTGTATTCTACAGGAAAAATAATCTCAGTTGTTCTTCAAAGTCTGATATTAATTTTCTAGAAACAAAATGATGTATCCTGAAATTTTATTACTGCTTTAACTAGAACTTGGAGCATGTAATAATTCAATATCTGTGTAAATCTATGAGATCATTCTAAAATAAATAAACATGGTGTCCATATAATATGGTTCTATGAAATAATATGAAAGTTGATAAAATCAGAATTTTCTTATTCACAGGGTCCAAAGCTAAATTTGCCAGCACATATGGTTTGGTTCCCATTGAGAAATCATCTTTGGATATGTAACTGAGGGAAGTTACTTTTTACATTTCATATAAATGATATGTTATTTTTCTGTAATTTTTTTTTAACTATTAAACTAAGCAAAATCAAGAACCTATTTAAATTGGCACTGCTCTTGGCACTACTGATTGAATTGAGTAGGTCTCTGTTGATGATAATGAGATCTCAGACAGCTAGTTCATCTTAAACACCTAGATATCCACACTGGAGTGCCTAAACTAAAATTCCCAATTGTCAAGTGAAGTTAAAAGTGAGGGGTTTATCTCAGTCTTCACATTGGGACTCATTTCTCCTTATCTTCTGTCCCTTATTTGGATAATTTCTTTTCAGCAACTGAATACAAAGTAGACACAAAACTTAGTTTTAATCTTGCACCTTTGGCCACATCTGGACTAATGTTCAGTTTTGGCTCTTTATCTACAGCAATGGCCCATCTATAGCAACTACCCGAGGAATGCACAGTTGAGAAAGCAGAGCCTATTTCTGTTCTCTTTTACCTGTAGGCTTTATCCAAACCAAACTTACATCATCCTTTTTTGTTCTGAATTTGTGTGAAGAGACAATAACAATTTTCTCACACCTGGGATAAACTCACATACGGAGCGAAATGCTGGAGCTGTAGGATTGCTGCAGGATTACTGCTTTACTGCAGTTAGAGAAGTGAGCTTTTCTAGGTAAACAAAAGACCTTAACCTGAGAAAAATTTCTATGAAAGAAAGAAACTCCCTAGTCACAAAGAAGGCCTCTAATGCTTATTTGTTAGGGATTATGAAAAACTCAGAAAATGTATCTAAAACTAAGAGGCACCGTTTAGAAAGAACATCCACTTCAGTTCACATTTCTGTAATGCTGTAACAATTCAGGTGAGTGTATTTCATTAAGTCTCCCGTTTATCAGCCATCAGCTTACTTTTCTGGTGTCTGGTGTAGTTATTAGTACCAGTGTGTTGTGCATTTTTTATATGGTATACAGACAATGAGCACTTATCTTCAGAACCAAAGTTTTTATATGAAAATTAAAAATGTGCAAGGCAGTCATTTCTTTACCTGTCACATGAGAATGGCAATAGGCTTAGTGAAAAACAAAAGGCTTGCTGTTGAAGACATTATATTCTGTTGCTTCCAACAAAAAAGTCCTAGTATCTCTTTCATGCCACCAACTCTCAGTAATCAAAGAACATTTCAAGACGCACAGAACAGAGATCTTTTTTCATACGGGTGGATTTGCTTAGAAGATTTTTGCTGTATATTCCAAAGCACTCCAATAATCTTTGAAAGTCTGCAAGGTTTAGCTGAGGGACTCAGTTCAAGAGAATGCACTTTAATTTAAAGAAATGAAGAAAAAAATTCAAATAAATAAGCATTTGGTCTTTAATTCATAGTTCTGTTCAGCTTCTTAAAATTTCACTGGAGTTCTCATGAACTGAACAGTGAAATTCTGGAGTGAAAATGTGAAAATGTCATCATCACTGACCACACAGCTTTCAGTTCAAAATATAAGACTATTTATCTTGGGAAATATATGGTACCTACCAAAAAATAAAATCCTTTCTGTGGCATTTCTTCCATACATATATTCAACATGTTAATATGCCTAGGTTTCTTACAGAGAAAATCACACATAGACTGAACTAAACAATAGGAAAATATTTTATGACCCCTGTACCATTTGCCAGTTTTTTGTACCCTTATTTCTTCCTTTCTCTCATTCTTTTTTTTTTTTTTAAAGTAGTTGAATATGGAAGATGGACAAAGAAAATACAAATAATCCTAAGTAATGTTCATAAGAAGTTTACAAAAGTGTGAATAATAATTTAGTAAGTAATATCCAGATTCTACTGCAGATAATTTTTATATGGGGAAAAAAAAAGGCTTCTCATGAAAAATCCTGATTCTTTGAAAACAAATGGAACATTTTTGCAATTGGCAGTAGGAAATCCGAGAACTCACTCTTTCTAGCTGAAATACAGCAGGCATGAATCTTTCTGAAGCTGATGTATATTGCTGGAAATATCTAACCCAACTTTCAGTATACTTGCAGGGGACTTTCAGGTCATGACATATTCCAAAACACATCTTGTAAAAAACAAAATACATGCAATATCTAGATATGTGTCTTCTCATTCTTTCCTACTATTCATGCTGCCTTGAAATGAGCCAGAGTGGTGAACTAGTCACTATGGCCATTAACTGAAGGAAAGGAAATCTATTTCTTTCCATTTGAGTCATCTCCCAGATTCTGCTTGACGAAAAGCAGAGACGTCAGCCTCAGAATAGTGGAGAGATGCAGTCATAATTCATAGGACTACCCAGGATATTTCCTAAAGCTGCTGTTCCTAAAGGTGGACATTAGATCAGAGAACTTCAGTAATAGCTACAAAGTGGCAGTTTGAGGGGGGAGAATCTTACACTCTTCCTGAAATGTCACTGCTGCAAATGGTGCTGAGCTAGATGGGCCATAGGCTTGAAGTAGCCTTGATAACCTCCTCTACAAACTTTTTGCTGGCTCATCAGAAGATAGAGAGTGAAACGTGACTCACAAGTATTGAAAACTACATATGTAGCTACAGTTTTGTATGAAACAAAAAATCATTCTAAAAGCTTGCTTTGTTCATATAAGCATCACCTTGGTACATCTCTTACCCATGCAAAGAGAAAAACAGAGAGCAACCATACCGCATGACCACCTGAAAAAGAATAGTGTGTCTTAAGTTGGCTGCTTGTTAAGTTCTTATTTGTCTGTGTTTCTGTGCATTGTATTGAAGCGGTGGGTTTTGCTTCAGGGAGTGTTCAGTGGTGGCAACTTTACCAGATCTACAGGGAGATCAAAATTGAAGAAACAGGGTGGAAAAAAAAAAGACGAAGAAAACAGCTACTTTTAAAAGTGTTGTGTGGTAACCACATGACAGAGTTATAAAATAGATTATATGGTGGAAGAGCAGGTTTGAACATAAAGAAGTCATACAGTGAATTGCCCTTTCACAACAGGGTGGTCCCAATGGGATGAAAAGTCAGCAATCTAAACTATACCTTACTATAAAAACGGCTCAATCTTTAAAAAAGCTGTTGTCTTAGTCATCAATTAAATCACAAAACCACTAAGTAAACTAACTGATGTCTTTGTCAAATAAGAATTTAATTATAAAGCTTTAATCTTGGCAATGACACTTGAAAAGAAAATTTAAACTGTGACCAGAAGTGTGTATGTTCTTATCATTCCCACTTACTACTAACACTTCCCTTACTTAAGGAGTTTCCTTTTCTTAAGTAATTTGCACATTTGACCTTTTATCCATTTTTGTATGCACTTGAGAGAAATATGCACTTATTTGAGGTTGTTCCAAAACTCGCAGAAGTCAAAAGCAATTTTTTCTATTAGCATATTACCAGTTTAGTATGCAGTCAAGTAAAATTCTAGAGGATTATTGGATTTGTAACAGGAGAGAAAATAAGGAACAATAATAAATATTCTTTATGGCCCATGTAGGTATAAAAATACTTTTTTGTCAAATTTCTCTCAACCCTGAAAAGTCTTCATGAAAAGATCATCCTTTTGTGGAATGTATGAGGTAATAGAAATATCACAGCCTTGACAGTATCCATTATCTTTCTTCTCTACCTCATTTTTCTACTGTTTGCTATTTTTTTAAATTTTATATAATGTGTTTGACTAGTTTATACATTTATTCAAAAAAATAAAAGGAAAAATATTGCTATAGGTTACAATGTATTAATAATATATTAGTTGCTAATGAATAAATAAAAATTAAATTATTATACACTAGTATTCTATTACATAATTTCAATATTTTAAATCTTATTTGCATTATTCATTGTTTTTAGTTCTGCGTAAACAAATAAAGTTATTAAAAGGCAAAAATCCAAACTGAGGGTGCTTTTTCTTGAAAGATATTCTCCTAAGCATAGTAAAGTTTGGTTGTGTAAAAATTCCAGCGTTCCCATGGTACTACAGTTCTGAACAGAGCTGTGTCAATCATTTGTGTTTGTAGATCAATATCCAAATCAAAGAAAACATTTCTATCAGGCAAAGACACCAGTGCAAGAGTCTACTACAAATCAACTGCAGACCGCATCTGTAGCAAAGATACTCTCGGTCTTCCAGGCTTCTTACAAGGAAGCAACATTTCTACAGCCTAAAAGAGAAGCAATCTTCTCACTTTTAGATAAAGGCGGTGTAGGGTGAGGGGGAGCTTCCTGCAGTCTCCTCTGTTACAAGGAGCTGGCTGAGTTTAACCTGTGTCTGCGGGACCTGTGCTGCACCTGACCTGAAGGCCAGGATGCGTGTGCAGCAGAGCAGAGCAGAGCAGAGCCTGTGCCTGCTCAGGTGAGCTGTGCTGTGGATCACTCACTCCATGTTCAGGAACAGCGGCATGGGGATATTTCTATCGGCTTCAGATCAAGCCCAGAAATTGTGTAGGGTACTCAACTCCACAGAGCTTCAAAGCATGGACATGTACCATTATTTCCACAAAGCAGATAAAATTAAAATTTTCCACCAGTTATCATAGCCAGAAATCAATTTATCTATTTAATTCCTCTGAAGCTTTATAATACCCACTAGACTTTTCCGATTTAGGAGCTTGTGATGAAGAGTTAGGAAAAATGCTGTCTTTGTTTACTGTAGAAACTCTGAAACTACAGATCCCAAAAGAGAGCAAGGAAGAGATAAGCAGTAGCTTGAGGTAAAAATTTTATGGGGATACTCACTTAATGAAAGATATTATTCTTGTAATTCAAAAACCCTTCTCTTAAAAAATCCTTCAATTTGACTAAGCTTCACTGAATAGTTTTAGCTGAAAAAATAGTAGAACACAGTAGCTTTCACTTTTTTCTGTAAATGTTAAAATATTCACACAGTATCCTAGAAACAAGATTCAGTTCACTCTTCAGCTTATGGAGTAAATCTGCATCTTTTTTTCCCTGAAGAATAGTCCCTAGCCACAACAGTAAAAAGTTTTCTGGCCTCTGCTGTAAACTATGTCCCATTTAGTTTAAATAAAGATTAAGGGCTGTAATCCATATGCTTCATTAAACTTGGTAAATGGACAGTTTACTTTAAAACCATCAGACATCAGTATCCCTTCGACTTTTCTCCACAATTATTTATTTTGAATAGGGTGCAAACCCTGCTGGGACAAGCCAGAATTGTTCTATTTCTATAGTCAGTATCTAGGAAAAAAGTCAGTATCATTATGTGATTAAAGATACAGTTCAAAATTCCTCCTTCTTCTTCCCTTACTGCTTTTCTTCTTACACGCCATTGCAGATTAAATTGAATTTTGATGTTAAACTTAAAATTTTATGTTAAACACAAAAATTGGGGCCAACTGCTGAAGAGAAGAAATCAGTTAACTGAAAAGTACATCTCTAGACCTGTTATTAAAATGATGAAATCAAGATGAAAAATCCATATTAGTAAACATTACACAAACACAGAAATAGTTATACCTTTTCCAAATAATGTTGTTTGAAAGTGTTCAGCCTTGAATGAAAAAACATGTAAGTAAAAGGAGATTTTCCCCACATATCACTTTACTTGCATAAAATGGGAAATTAAAATATGATTCTGGTAACTGCACACCTAATACATACTGTACACCAGCATCCTTTTCCCACACTACTGGCTTTTTTTATGAAAATCAGAGGGAAAAAAATAAAACCAGCACAGCTTCCCCAAGATCCCCATCCTCAAAGCAGAGACTTTCCGAGACTCAAAAGAGTGGAGATCTCAAAGCATCTTTGATATTCCTGTGCCTTTGAAGTTTTGGGCAATGACTAGGTGGCCATTCTGCATCAATGAATAATGGCCTTGACCTGACTTGCACTCCAGATAGGCATCTTTCTTTTTTGGTACAGTTTTCTGAAAACTTACACTTTTCAATGTTTGATGTACCATCTCTAGATTGAGATGTTGGAAGGCTGTCACAAAACATTTTTTTTTTTCAGATATGAATACTTCCTCTACTATAAATCACATATTGAGGAATAATTGTGATCCAAATTTCACATTTCTTCTTTCAGTTGTTACCATGTGTATTTATCACCTGTTCATCATATTTCTATCTGTACTCTGCACTGACAGCCTGATTTTGAGTCCTCATTTACAGAGGATGTGCTAATATCAGTATGTCTGAAGTTATGACCTTGGTTAAATCTTTCACAAAGTTGTAGTGCTAACAGATAAATTCTGAGGATAAATCTTATCTCCTACTTTGATTCCCAATACAACACAACCAAATCTCTCAGGTCTGAAATTACCTTTTTAGGGTTATGGTTTGGGGGTTTTTTTTGGCCTTTTCTTTATTCACTTCCTAGCACTTAGTCTTGCAAAGAGACTTCACTAGTAAGATTTTCTTTTTCATAAAGTACAATTATTTTGACTTTCTTTTTTCTGAAATACCATTATAAATAAAGTATTTTTCAGGCACCTAACTGGAAGGAAGAAAAAAAAAAAAAGATAGGAAATAACTTTTGGAATTCCATAAAAAGCACAAGCACTTCATTTAGATATTTTTTAATACCCTATCCAGTTTTAAAGGTAGAGTTTGTAGACTTATTTTTAGAAGAAGTAGAAATTGTTCAAACATTTACCATCCTAGTGTACTTTAGAAGTAGTTCTCTTCATCAGTGTAGAATTTCTATATAGAAATCTTGCATATTTAAATGGATTGGTTTTTAAAGTGAGAACATTTCTATAACGAATGCTATATGTAAAACATAGCACTTCATAATTTATGAAATTACTTAGCTACATTTTTTCTTCTTGTTACACCAAAGCAATTTTAAAAACATACAACTAGTTTCTCTCACTCTCCTGTAATGAGCTAAGTCAGAGTTGTTTACACAATCCTTCTATAGTCCATTAAAATTAATTTTCTTGTGGTAGTAACATCCATAACTAGTTTTCAGGTAGACAAGAGAGCTGTTCTCCTGAACATTCTACAAAAAACTTTTTGACCAGCTCATAACCCAAGCAAGGAGAATTAGATTTTGGTTTACAGACTACATGACCATATTCCAAATTACTGTAAATTTTCCCAGAAGAGAAAGAAACAACAGATGTTTTCAGAGCCATCCCTAAGGACTCTGATGTAAAGGAAAGATTCCTTTCCCAAATACATCAGCTCACAGTTGCATTCACACAACATGCATTGACTCCACTGCTATTTCAGTATTTTGTTTATTTTCAGTTCACTTTTGCTACCATAACTATGATCGAAAAGATTCTTATATTTTAAAAATAACATTGAAAAATGAGAAAGGAACACCAAGATCCATTAAAGTGATTTGATGGTAAAGTAAAACCAAAACTATGTCAAAAACAAGACAGAAAACCAAACCTTAGAGAGATAAGGGACTGATTAGATTAGTCAATATATTTAAATATATTTATTTTATCAAAGAAAAAGTAAAGCAGTTACCTGATTGCATTGGATAATGTGTTTGTCAGAAGAAAATATGAAAAGTATATTAATCTAGATGAGAAAAACATCACAGTATCATTCTCTGGTACCTAAAAGCAGAGAAATTAGATTCAGAAATGTACATATGTATGTGTGAACATGTATCATGAACGTGGTAACCACTGAATATCCTAGGAAAGGAAAAGGTGGATTCTGTACTACTTGGCATCTTAAAATCACGTGAATCTCTGGGATAAAGCTAAACACTACACATTGACTTTGGCTGAAATTCTACCATTACAAAAATACAACATACATGATTTAAAGTTACCAATTGGCTTGTGTATGTTTTGTGTACACTTTTCCAACTTTCAGTCTGCTCTTTCCTTTAGACCTCTTTAACTGCAGGTTTTGAAACATTTTCTTCTACCTAAGTGAACAAAATCGTGTCACAATTTTTTGTTCATGTAACTCTTGTCGATATGCCAGTAAACTATCCAAGTATATAAATATAGTTCTTTACATAATTAAAACCTAAGACATGGGATCAAAGAATCATAAAATCATTTAGGTTGGAAAAGACCCTTAAGATCACTGAGTCCAACTGTTAACCTGCCTCTACCAACTCCACCACTGGTCCACATCACTAAGCACCATATCTACAAGTCTTTTTAATACCTCGAGGGATGGTGACTCAACCACTTCCCCGGGCAATCTGTTCCAAAACTTGAAAACCCTTTCAGTGAAAAAAATTGTTCCTAGTATCCAATGTGTAATCCTCCCTTGGTGCAACTTGAGGCTGTTTCCTCTCATCCTATCACTTGTTACTTGGGAGAAGAGACTGACACCCACCTTACTACAGCCTCCTTTCAGGTAGTTGTAGAGAGCAATAGGGTGTTGTGTATAAGTAAATTTATATATATAATATGTGCATGTATGAACTACTCATATACATAATTAATACTTTTTAAAAAAATGTTTAAGCAATAATATTTAGAAAAAAAACAGTTCTAGGTTGCTCCTACACTTTATTATTTTTTCAACTCTACTGTGTGAGTCTTTAAAAACTAGGAAAAAATATATGCCATGTTATTTGATATGGATGTAATTTTATCATTTATACATTAATAAGAGAATGGCAAATCCAGGAACAAAAGTAATATAATGAAGCTGCCGTTGTGATTTTCAGTACAGATTTAGTATTTCAGTATACAGACCTGTTGGTTGGTGGGAAAGATTTTGAAAATAACTTAGAGTCTGATTTTTGATGATTGCAATGGACACATATGCCCAGGTATATGTGAAAATCCACCAGAACTGTACACTCTATTCAGCTACCAACGACTTTATCCAGTTAAGAAACTAAATATTGACACTGCTAAGTTCTACAGTGTTTTTCCATTCTTGAAAAATTTTCTGGATATTTCTCCTTTCTAGCATAAATAGCACCGGTAAATTTTACATGAAGATTTTTAGGCAAAGTTTCATGAGAACTTGTAATTTGGGCTATAAAATGCCTTACCTACAAACATTTTAACAAATGTAACATAAACCATTACTGGAACATACGATTTACAAATAAAGACTGTGTGTAAAGAAAATTAAAATTTCTGTTTAATGGCACTCTTCCAAAGCTGTGGAAAGAGGTTTCAATCTTTGACTGAAATCTAAGAAATCAGTCAGAGACAACTGTGTTGCTTTTGAAGATGCTAACATTCATGTTTCATTCAATGACCTTTGGAGATCATAGAAAAAAGTAACATTTTGTACCTCCTCCTTACTGAGGAGAGTTAAAGCTTAAATACTCTAAACTGTGTGTGACATCTAGGCTCATCACAGCTTTGTGGATGGAAATAAGTCCATTTCTCATACATGACTTGGTACTTTGTGAATGGCTGAGACCTAACACAGGACTTCTGTGTTTTCCTTTGCAAACCTGTCTGTAACCAATCTGCTGTTAGTGCCATCACTAAGCCTGCTAGTAATTTTGTTTGCTAGCTACTTTAATATGATATTCCCACATTCAAATTTACTCAACATTTTGAATCTCATTTGCTTACTCTTAGTGCCATTTTTATGCTTTCATATTGCTATTACTTCCTTGTTCCTTTTGCATTTGTTTCGTGTTCCCAGTTCTGCTTCACATTCTCTTTAGCTTAACATTGTTTGCAAACCTAATTAAAATCCTGTTTCTCTCTTCCCACAGGCAATTAATCAGTATGTTAAATAATATGGGTTTTGTTGCAGCTTCCTTGCATATTTCATTGCAGGTCTCAGGTCTAATAGTTCAGAATGTATATGTCTTGCAGCTTCTCTGTTTGTTCCTCTTCAGATGGCTTGCTTTTCATATAACTGCTTTTATACACAGGAAAATATGATTAATTAAACTGATAAAGGTTGTTGGCACACTACCAAATGACCTAGCAAAATTTAGGGTGAGGCGAACAAATTATTTTATCATTAGTCAATGTATAAATTGGTAAAGGAAGTAAATTATTCTACCATTAGTTAACTTATAAGTAAGCAAAACACTTCAATGACTGCTTGAAAACAATAATCTTTAGATTGCCATTGCTTAATTATGTTAGAATTCCACCACCCAGCTTTCCTAAATCTGTTTTTTCTTTTTTTGCAAGCTGTGTTACTACTGAGCAGAGTCTTTGTTGGACACATTAGAGCAATTTCTTTGCACCACACATATTCAGAGTCCTAAAGTATTCCTAAACTAAATGCGATATGATGGCTGAGAGAACTGATGATGAAAGTTTTACTCCAGCAGATTATTTGATGCAACAGTTCATAGTAAGAACATCTGGAACCAGAGAATCCTATAATTAATTGCAGACAAAGTATACTATGATGCAAATTCAGCTCCTTCAAGAAGAATGTATATGCAAAAATATGTTTTATACAATTACTTTTGCATAATATCTCAGATATCACATTCATCTGTTTGCTCACATTTTTATTCTTCCAGCAGGAGACAATACTTTAAGTCTTAATTATTTCAGCTGTGAGATTGCTTAGCTTTACTTCATGCAAGAAAAGATTTAAAATGGTGTCTGACTGTGACAGTAGATGGAGCTATCTCTTTTAAATCAGTCAGCTCTAGTGGAAATTCAACTTTTGTTCCATGTGTATCATGCTGAAAATTATCATATAAGAAAATGAAAAAAAAAAGGAAAACAATAAAGAGAAAAAATCAAGAGAAGAAAACAACAAAACAAGCAATATAATTTTTTCAATTATTATGAAAAGGAATCCAGAATAATTTCAAATTAATATCTGTAGGATGATTTCTTTTACTATACTGAGAACTTTTTCCAGAGTGGTGATTTTTGTCAAAGTACTATTGAGAACATAAGGTCTGAAGCAGCTTTGGTAGCCTGTAAGTAAAATGAAATTAGCATCTAGTTGCTTTGCTACAAATGATGAAGTAGCACTACATAATGCTACTTCTTTGTCATTCCTTTGCTCATCCCAGATATTTCAGCAAGGAATATTGAACAAGGTTAAAAGAACTAGATTTTTCATTGTAGTTCATATTGTAATCCCATCAGCAATGTGCTTCTATCCTGCAGCCATTGCTCCTTGGAAGATAACAACTCACTAACTAATTTCTTCTCCATGCACACAGTTGTAGGCATTTGGTTTTCAAAGGACAAAATTACGTGGAAACTTCTAAAGCTAATAATAGAATAAAAACCCGTGAATATTTGTGGATGGAACTTTTCTTGCAAGAGGCTACTAAAGTTTGCTAATTAAAAATAATTAAGAAAGATTCTTTGTATTAAGGTTCAAAACAAGTTCTGTGGATTTATGGAGTCTTGGAAGGAATGACTTTTAGTGAGACTCATGTAAAATTTTCCGTAAGATGCCTGAGTTTTACAAGATCTTGTCAGAACCATAAGAACAGAAATAGGAAAGCTGGCTAAGAAACAAAAAGTAAGTATGCACAGCTAGATTAGTTTTCCCATGGATTACACAAACCTTTTTTTTTTTTCTTTTTTGATTTTCCCGAAAAGGCTTTCCACAGACTGTGCCAGATGTCTTTCTCCAGTGCCACATCACCACTCTTTGAATCCACTGAATAGCAAGACCACTCTTGGCTAGTGTTAAGTGTTACAGTCTTTTTCAAAACAAACAAAAAAGATAAGGAAATCTGTAGCTCATTTCTTCACATTCTAGCCAAAAACAAATTTCCAAAGTCACCAGTGCGTGGCTAGACTGTCAAATCCTAAGGTGTAGCATGTAGTGAAATGCCCTTATTTTCATGAAGAATGGTTCTTGTTTTCTGAAATTTCTGAATATGTCTCCTGTGCCTCTACCGCATAATTTGCTATTTTCAAATAGGCACAAATTCTACATCTCATTAATCCATTTTACATTGGAAAACTTTTCATTAATTGACACTGTATTTCATTGTCCATCTTTGTGGTTACTGCAAGTAGGTAAAATGAAGTACTTGAAAAGGACTTGGGGTTACTGGTGGATGAAAAATTAGACATGAGTCAGCAATGAGTACTCACAACCCAGAAAGCCAACTGTATCCTGGGCTGCAGCAAAAGAAGCGTGACCAGCAGGTGGAGGGATGTGATTCTGTTCCTCTTCTCTGCTCTTGTGAGACCTCACCTGGAGTCCTGCATCCAGGTCTGGGGTCCTGAGTACAAGAAAGACATGGACCTTTTGGAGCAGGTCCTGAGGAGGGCCACAAAAATGTTGAGAAGGCTGGAACACCTCTCCCTGTGAAGAAAGGTTGAGAGCTTTGGCGTTGTTTAACTTGGAGAAGAGGAGGCTCTGGTGACACCTTATTGCAACCTTTCAGTCTATAGGAAAGACTTGTAAGAAAGATGGAGAGAGACTTTTCACCAGGGCCTGTAGTGACAGGACAAGTGACAATGGTTTTAAACTGAAAGAGGGTAGATTTATATTGGATATAAGAAAGAAATTCTTTACGGTGAGGGTGGTGAGACACTGGAACACGTTGTCCAGAGAAGTTGTGGATGCCCCATCACTGGAAATGTTCAAAGTCAGGTTGGATGCGACTTTGAGCAACCTGGTCTACTGAAAGATATCCCTGCTGATGTCAGGGATGACAGAGATGGACTAGATGATCTTTAAAGGTCCCTTCCAATGCAAACCAATCTATGATTCTATTATTCTAAGTAGCTAGGTACAACAGTAGTGCATTTATGATGTCAGTCCATCATGGGCACACGATAGCTCTTGGTCCATGCAACAGGATTATTAGATAATTAAACCAGTGCCTTGAAGAGAGTTCTGATGTGAGAAAGATGAGAGGTGAAGCTCAATTAGTGGGCTTGGTGAACACACCTCAAAAGTCCATTTAATCCATCTTAGTATATTTGCACAGTATGTAATCTGAAAACAGAACAAAGCAAAACAAAACAAAACTTATTTATCTGAAGAGTGTAGATTTCAGCTGGAGATTGTTGTCAAAAAATAGGTAAACAATAGATTTGGCTTTCTTCTATTCTTTCTACACTATGAAAATACATAATTTGTCTTTAATATGACTTTTATGGCATTCTGACTTCTATAGAAAGAAGAAAGTGGACAAATAACAACAATAATAACATAATTATAATAAATAAATTATAATAAATAACAACAGCAGACATTAGTGCACTGCCTCATCAATATATAACAACTATTTATATGCTCGAAGTTTTTGAAAAAGCACTGAGGCAATGGATTGTAAAATTTATGATGACGCCATTCATAATGCAATGTTCTAGCAAATGATTAAAGATTTTAATTCCCTACATTTCAGAGTAAAACAAAATATGGTAACATATTTATGAAAGAAAAAACACAGAGTTTGATGAAGTCTGTTGTGAACACTCCAAGCCTTCATTGCTATGGAAATCATGAAGTTATTTCTAGAATACACTATTGCCTTCTCTGGCATATGATAGTATGAGACACAGAGAAAGGCTCACCATCTTGCTTCAAAATGAATTATGGCTAGCCAAGTTATTTGGAAAAACAAGAACAAATTCTAAGTAAACACTGAAGTTCATGAATAACACGCAAGGAGAGGGAATTTTTAAAAGCTGAAGAACAAATTTAAATTTCACAAATGACTCTCACCCATGTTCTGTGTCTCATATGGCCTGTCCTATTTGAATACTCATGAATAGAAATTATTAAACAACTTTGTAAACCTAAAATAACATCAAAAACTCTTCACATCCTTGAGAGTTGCACTGAAAGCATAATGCACACTACTGACACAATTCTGCATATATAAATTGATCACATTTATTTCCTTTAGTCTGGGTTGCTAAAGATGAGTTGAAGTTACAATAGAAATTGGTTTTAGGGACTGTTCTATGTGCTTCGGTTTCAGGAGTGATCTTGATTTTGGTTAGTACTTGTTAGCAGATTCTTGGAAGGCAGCCTATTGAAAGTTGAAAGGAAAAAAAGAAAGAAAGGGGGTGCTTAGCTGTACTGGAAACACACAAATGAAAGCAGTCTTCTGTTTTGCAAATACGCTGTATTTTCTGAGAGCAATGAATAGCTCTATGAGGAATAAAACACTTGTGAGCGTGCAAAAGGTTTCTGGGTTTTTTTATTGCTGTGACATTAACATAACTTAACAAGCTTCAAACACTGGAAGTAGGTTAACAGGATTAATATTTAGTTTTAGGTGATTAACAGACTACTTGCAGAGCAGTCTTATTTCTGGTATGTGAGAAAAAATGAAAGTATAATGAAGTCGTGCGTGAAACTGAGTTTCTCCTTGAGGAACTGACTTTCATTAACTATTTAAATAGTAAGTGATGATTAAAATACAGAGCAATTCACTCAAAATTCCCACATATTTAGTTCCTTTAGATTTATACTCAGAGATTAAATTGGTTGCAGAGATCAGCATAGTTATCCCAGTGACTGGCACCAGATAAAAATCTAAGAGCACTGGTGAGATTTTTTTGGTTCAAATTAAAAAATGACGCGAGTGGGTGTTTCTTGCCAAAAGTTCTGTTACAAGTACCATAAATCAGTCTTGGAGCTAAAGTCAGTTCTGAGCATTTGCTGGGGTTTTCATGTAATCAACATTACATATGTAATGTGAACTCTTATGGCAAATAAGATACAAAATGGGAACACTAGATGAAGTAATATAACTGGTATAAATTTTAGTTGGGATAGAAAGGTACAAGACATATTGGAAGTAGCAAAGGAGAAAACAGCATGAAAATAATTAGCACTATTTTAAAATAGGTGATTTTTTTCCCCTTTGCACATTTCTATGAATGTCCTCTCCTGCAGTGATTATACCACTTATTTCCTTATAGATCTCTTACAATGCATGCTGTAGCTGTATGAGAGAACTCCCAGTGCTGCACTGAAGCTTTTAGTTTTGTACTTTCCTTAACTGATTTAAATGAACCAGGATTTTCTGTTTTTTTTTTTTTTTTCCCTCATCCAGTTCTTAAAATGCAGGTTTTAAAAATTTCACCATAATTGTTTCTAGATTATTTTTTTCCTTTTTTAAAATCTTTTCTCCAGTGTCTTTTACATTTTAGTGTGAGGTATCATCCACTTTATAAAAAGAATTTATCTGCTAAGTAGGTCCTGAATAATTATGTCCCATTTTTTCCAAAAACTGCATTATAATTATCTTTCTGAATATCTGTGGTTTTCTAGATCTATAAATGAAACAAAGCCAGAGAAAACTTTCAGATATCCACTGTTCTGGCACTATGAAAAATTTGGTTAAAAGAAATATTTTTTTTTTCTTTATTCCCAGTTGTTTGGGTTTTTTTTTTGTTTTGTTTTGTTTTCTTTTGTTTTGTTTTTTGGGGCAAAGTGAGCAGCAATGTGCGGTCTTTTCATCCCAGATTTGAGGATATTGCTTAGTTTCCACATACAAAGCAGGCTTTATAAATAGGAAGACAGATAAATGAAACTGTGTGAAATGATTGAAATAAATGATTTCTGATTGAATCTCATCAATCTTTTATTACATCCTTAAATTATATGTAAATCTATGGTACAACAGGAAAGAAAAAAAAAGGTTAGGAACTTCAATAACTAGTGCGTTTTCAAATATTGATCGGGATAAGTTCACTTTAGGCTAGTCATAGAGCTGTCATTAGTTGTTTCTAAGAGCTACAGAAAATGTGTGGAAGTCCAGAAGGCTGGAAAAAGGAAAGAAAGGATGGGATGACTGTGTCAAATTTTAGCAGTTCTCCTAGATAGATGGATGTCACACAAGAGATGTCTGCACTGAGTGTAACAACAGTTGATGTCACCAGTGTTTATCTTCTATTACAAAAAGGAAGATTTGTAGACAATATGAAATGTTTAGGAAGTCTAACCTCATCTTCCTTGTAGCAGTACAATGCATAACTTCTTGATTTGTTTAAGCAACCCACCGTAGCATTTGCCTTTTCCACCACAGAATGACATATGCAAGTTCAGAACAGTTCTTGTGGAAGACCCTCTCTACCAGGGACGCAGCCCTTAACAACAGAACTTAGCAACTATGTTTTAAACACCATTTAACTATGTTTCAAACACAATTTTTCCAGTGATTTCCCATTTTTGCAAACTCCCTACAGTAAGTCCATATTTTTGTGACAGCTTCGGAATATGTCACATAGGGCAGAGTCTAAATCTTTACGAGAGTCTGAATATTTACAGCAATCCTCAAGGTCTATTACCTTGTCAAAGAAGGAAATCAGACTGGTTTAATACAATTTGTTCTTTGAAATCCATTTTGACCATTTCTTACCATATCATTACACTCTAGATATTTGCTTATAACATGTTTATTATTAGTTCTTATATTGTTATAGAAATTGAATTTGGATTTGTGATTCCATAGCTATTCACTCACTACCTTTCAAAGGCAGACATGATAAGATAGGTTGCAGTCTAAGCTGTACCGAAATTAAACACTGAAGTTTGTTACCTACCTAGAAAGGTATCCAACTCTTTACTATTATTTGGCATGGAAGTTTTTGGTCTCTAAATTTAGGCACCTTTACATGCTCATAAATGCTTTCCTTGAGTAACATGCAATCTAAATTTCAGGTCCAAAAGTATCTAAATGTTGTTGGGAATGTCTGTAACATTTGTTCCTGGAAAGCATTTCACTTCTTTTTGGATATTCACTGTTGTAATTGACTCTGTCCTAGAGCCTTCACTCAGATCCTATAAGAAGATGGCATGGCTCTCCATGGCTAGCTCTCTTCCCTTTCCTTCTCTTTTCTGTCTTAGTTCTTCATTCCCCTGTGTCGCTGAGGCAAATCCTTTCCACTGCGCTTGTACATTTCATCCTATTTGGCAGATACCTAAAACTGTTCAGGTGAAGAGTTCCTGAAAGTATCTGTCTCTTTTTCGTATCTGTAAGAGTCTCCTACAACGATTCATTCATATGTAAACATCCACACTGCAGATGTCTTAAGTCAAATGTGATCAATATCCCTCTTACCTGCTGGAGAGAAATGTAGCGATGGCTGTGAACAAGGAGATTGCTAAATCCAAACAGTGCGGTTGCCCAGTTTTGGAATAGCCCTCAGTTTACCTCCACAATCAGATTTCCAAGTTCTTTGATAAATAGAGAACGCTAAGTCACTTTTTCTTCCAAAGGATCTTTTCTGATTTTTTTAAATAATTTTATTACTGAAAATTTGTATGAAAATGGCAACAAGAAATGAGAAATAAAAAAGAGTAAAGTCATTTTTGTGCTCCTAGAACCTAATCTCTCCTCTGGAACTCAATTCTACTCTTCTTTACACCCTTTACGTAGATTAACAGGTCAGTTTTGATTGAAGTAGATGAAACAAAGAAAATTCAGTAATGTGCTAAAAGCCTCTGAGATACACAATAATGTGTAGATGTTTCATGGTAGATGAAAACTTGCATGAAAGCAGGAGAGCAACAGATTTAGAATATTGTACGCATTAGAAGCTGGAGTGCAGGAATCACTATGTCTTCCTAAGGTTACACAGAATAGCAATTAATTACTCTGACCAAGAAAAAAATATTGGAGAAATAGGTAATCTTATTCTAAATTTTAGTCCTTAGAGTTTTGATACTAGAGAGTACTTGTTTCAGGAAAGCGTTTTGTCATTTTTACTTATTATAAATATGTTATAAAATTCAAGCAAAACCTTAAGTGGCCTGTGACCCATCTGGAACTTGCAAGAACTTTATAAAATCTTAAGCCACATGCAGCAGACAAATATCTACCTCTGTTTCAGAGGGTTACGTGTGAGAGTCTATGGGTGGATTTATTGAGGCATTTATTTAAATTATGTTTGGTTTCTGGAAGACAGTATGTGCTAGGGCTTTTAAAAAAGCTCATTCCATTACTCAGAAACAATAACAACTGTGTCATCTCTTTAGCTTTTCTTTACTGTATTAGTGATTTAAAAAATATTATGCTTTGTCTCTTATATGTTTTGATGAATGAAATTATTTACTACTGATGAGATACATAAAGTACTTTATGTGAGAAACTGTTAAACCCCCAGAATTCTACCTTTGCTGTTGTCTTTGGGAAAATCTGACTTTTTTGTTTTGAAGACTCTCCATTTATAACAGCTAGAGTCCCCTTCCTTTTTCATCTTTTTCAAGTACAATTAGGAGATCTACCTTTAATTCTTAGTTCAGAAACACCACTGAATGTACATGAATGTTCATGGTTTCTGTGCTCTTTCATATAGATACAGTAGTTTTTAAACATTCCATACCAGTTATTTAAAAATACCAGACCAGATACACGGAATTTGAGGTTTTCTATGCTTTTTAATTTATCATAGGAAGCCTAGAAGTCTTGAGGGTTCAGGGATTGCCCTTCCCATGAATCATACTCTCTGCAAGCCAGTATACACAGCTAGCAGGGAAAACACACAGCTGTTAATGGAAACAGAAGACATATGTTGAAACCAGTCCACTTTCATGAAAATTTCAACACTTTGGTTTCTGCATTTTCCAAAATACTCTCTTAAGCTCTTTTCAGAGCTGGCTGACAGCGTGCATGTATTACACGTAAGTAGTAAGTTATAAAGACACTTTGTGGAGGTGCTTCAAAGAATTTATAAAGGAAGGTTACACACATGCATATGCTATTCGTTTCCTGTCCCTTGTAGGTATGCCAAATGGTGTTGCACAGAGATTAAATTATCTTCAGTAATTACAGCAATTTAATTAAATTAGTACATACATGTAAAATTGTTCTGCCCTATCTGGTATGGTTTGAAACTATTTTATAGAGACAGAAGTTTCCCAAAAGCTATTAAGCCTACATGCAATATTTTGTAATAAAAGTAAAAAATGCTCCTTTTTTTGTTTGTTTTAGTCAGGCTCCAGCTTAAATCGTCTATGTGGAAATAATAACAAAAAACAAACCCCAAAAGCTCTCTTTCTGCAAAGCACTGTCTGATGAATAGCTGGAATTTCTACAACAGAAACATTTGTTCAAGTAAATTACTTTCCTCATGTGAGTGGGAAAGGGTCACAAACACAAATCTCCTGGATAGAGAAAACAGCATCTACCTGCTGATTCATCCAAAATGGAGATGCTAATTCATAGAGCTTGTATCCTGGCAGGCGAGAGCAACTACCACTATTTGGGATAGAAATAAGGTAGGAGTACTTCAGGGAGTGGAAGGAAAAAAGTGATAGTAAGAGCATCTATGCATTTGTTTAGGTGAGGCTGATGTGTTAGTCTTTTGAATTTTGTTGTTAGTGTTGAAGTTCAGACAGGAGCCTATGCTGATGAAGACAGCCCTGCTGTTGCAAATACTTGTTTCTATTTGGCAGCTCTAAATAAAAGATGTTAATTTTGCTCTACTGGACAAGAATTCACTAAAGCCACAAAGAGAGAACAATAATATTTTAAAATACTCAAGGAGAATTTGCTGTCCTTAAAACTTGGACTGGATCTAATCCATCAAAAAGAATATAGAGTTCCTGGACATCCTTCAGTTTTTTTACTCAAGAGAAACTGCTCACATTTCAATAAGAGTTAATTTTTGAGGGATTCTAACAAAAAATGTGCATTTAATTTTTTATTAGATCTAAGAAAGAAATGTCCCTCTTTCTGTGGTGTTGTCTGTCTCGGCACCACTAGGCTGACAGGCAGTTCAGAACCAAGCATGGCCAGTTGGTACTGGAGTTCTGGTTAAAAGTACATGTGTAGTTTCTATCAGTCTCCCTGCCATATATTGGTTTTATGTTAATATCTAATTGGAAGCTATAGGTTCTCTTAGAGCCTATGATCCCATGCACTTATCCTGGAAAAACAGGTTGCAACTTCAAATTTGAGACTTGTTGTTTTTCTAATTTTACATCGAATGGACAAATGAGCAATGTCAGAAATCAGGTCAGGATTTTCTATTATTCCACTTCTAATTCATTATTGTCTATACAGTGTTAAATTCCAGGGGGAGGAGCTAAACATATTTTTTCTAAAATTTTCTGCCTTGTAGGAAGCATGTGGCTCATTCACCTCATCTAAAGATTGGGCATCGCTGATGGTGTTGAGTAACGGATAGGACACCTGCTAGAATGGAAGGAAGACCAGGTAGCTGGAGGAATGTTGATGGTGACGTGGGTGTTCCCAGACACAGGACTTTCCTTGAATAACACGAGGTTAATGCATATTTCCTGTATTCTGTCTATTTCCTATCTTTGCTTTTTCCACCTGGAAAGTCACTGGTGTATTCATCCACATGGTTTTGTGGATTATACTGAGATGTTGGCAACATAATCTTACTCGTGTTTGTGTGGAGAGAAATTCAGAAGGAAGTTTTAATCCTCCCTAAATATAACTGACGAGCAATAACTCCAGCATTTGAATGATACAAAAAATTATAGAGGAATTAAGCTTTAAGTTTTAGACTAAAAAAACAAACAAACAAACAAAAAAGTCCATCACCCACCCCACATCCCCTCAAGTGTTCCCCCCTTGCCCCAAACCACCTCAACCTTAAACCAAACCAAAATCCCACTGCAAAACAGCAACCAACAACAATAAAGCTTTTTCTGAAAGATCCAAATTCAGTGATGCTTACTGTATATATATAGCTAAAGAGTGGTGGTCTGGTCAAACATTCAACATCAAAAGTTGCACTTTTCTTCCTTTTCAGTAGGAGGTTTACAACCATTTGAAATGTTAAGACATGGCTTTTAATATTTTGAGAAGGCAAGCATCTCAGTTTGCAAAAAATGTAACTTAATTGTTTTCTAAATAAGAAAAATTACAGAACTTGAATCTTACCTTATGAATGACACCTAGATAAAAATGGTGCCACTCATTTAATAGAGTAACAGAAAACTATGTGCTTACATCTAAATCTATTTCCAACCGCTTATCAGCCTGCTTTGGGGACCATGAAATAGTAAGTAAACAATTACCATTGCTTTAAAAAACCAACAACAACCACAAAGCTCTCTATCGTTGTCTTAGAATACTTAGATAAATTTAGATAATATCTATGAAGCATTACTTAAACTTTGAAAGTATTGGTTTCAATCTTTATTGCCTTTATTTTTGTAGATGAAGGGGAGGAATTGTCCTATTATCTAGATGTATAAAATGAAATTGCTTTGAGCAAAAGTATTAATTTAATTTCTAGAGCAGTAGTGTATTAACACTAATTAGGCACTGTTCATGTATTTTTTTTCCTTGGAAGTTTCTTATTGCTACATAGAAATTATATGTATGAACAACCATACTGCAAATGTCTTTTTCAGTTTTTGTCGTTGGCCTATTAGAAAAAGATACTGTGGTATGCCTAGTGAACAGAACTATTGTAATGTAATGCATGTAGCTTTTCATTATCATGTGGGGGAAGAAAACAAGTGTATAACAGTCCAAGTAAATGGTGTGAAATGCTTGAAAGTTGTTCATTCAGACTTCTGCATCAGCAATATCCTTCTAGAGACTGTAATCAGTTCATGAACAGAAGAAATGGCAACTGGACAATAAATATCAAGTGTGCTTTTAAAATTAAAATAAATTAAATAGATTTTTATCTAAAATTACAAATACAATGCAAGACACAAAATATGACAAAGAAAAATGCAAACATATAATACATTAAAACAGTTTAAGAAGTAGCTAACATATCCCATTTTTTTTCAATATTTTTTTCCTCCCTAAAGTACTACACTGATGTTAACTTGTCTATAGAGGACACAAAATGAGTTGCATGACCATCTCACTATATGTTTCTAAAAATGTCAGATGTAAGACAAGAGCAAAATAAAGACTGGTTTTTCTCTGACCTCCTGGGAGAGAGTGAGGCAGTAAATTATTGCATCAAAGACGATCAGCACCACCTCTGGCCAGGGATTTTAACAGATGTGATTCTAGCCACCGGTTTTGTCACTCTCGTTGCTGTTTGTCTGAGGTAGGTTTTGCGGATGTGTGCTGTAAGAGAGCTTTCCCACAGGGCTGAGAAATTTACTTACCTACCACAACTACTTGTAGAGCATATGGTATCTGACAAGGGCAAGGATCCTTCTGAGACTTACGCTCAGTTATTAAATGCTCCAGTGCTCCTGAAGACCTAAGAAATCTGCAGTGCCTCTGATTAGGACACTTAAATTCAAGAAGTTTCATAAACTAGCCTTGGGAATTAGTATCTGCTTCTCAGCATTATCGAGTTAGGCACCACAACAATCTCAGTTCTCAGACACATTCAACATTTTATAACTATAAATAAATTATAGCCAAGGCAGTCTAATTTATGCCTTTTTTTTTTCTTAAATGCAAACCTTAGTTACTGACTATGAATGGAAAGAAAAGAAAGGACAGAGAATAAGAAAAAAATCTTATGTCTGTCATTTCATTTGAGTGTTGAACTGCTGCATATTGCACAGCATTTTATTCTTTCTGTAGAGGAGTTTTAGAAACTTAATTCAGACATTGATTGTGTAGATACTTAGTTAAATTACTTAGTTAAACCTGTCATTTAATTTACTTACTTTTCTACTTTTAATTTAGCTCATTTAATTACACGGAGTGACTGTGCTCCTCTTGGAAAGCCCTTCTGTGTTTAGGACAGCTTTCAGGGAAGCTGAACACAGTACCCACTTTCTGTGAATACTAACCACAAGATACTGTTTCTTAGGTATCTCCTTTGTTCACAGTTGAGGACAAAATACTTTGGCTAGCAGGATGACTGTTTATCTCAACGAGGCTTTCCTATTTCTTCCGGTTTTAATACACTTTTGTGTTCAGCACTTATCTTTAGGTAGCTCTAGAAACTCTGTTAGACAATTCAGATCTCATTCTAGATGAGATCTGAGCCTGTGGACTAAAAACCAGATTTTCATTTTGGGAGCCAGGTAACATTTTTTTTTTTTCACAATTGTAATTAAACGACATCTGAATGTATTTGACATATAACTGAATATTGACATTTCATTAAAGATGAAACAAAACTTGAGCAATAGGTCATCATTAATAAAATAACATTTTTTTTTCATGTTTCACTAATTTTCCAATTTGCCTTATCTTTGAATGAGACACTATTCCAATAGCAATCTTGTTTCTCTTAGTTCAAATCCAAACTTATGCTTGGACAAAATACTTTTTTGGGGGTATATTTTCTCTAGTAACTCTTTTTTTAAAAAAAAAAAAAGTGAATAGACAGGTATTCAGTCTTTTGTTTGACTTCCTACTCTTTCCGGTTTAACTGACTTTATCTAATGTACTAGATGATGCATAGCAGAAAAAATGTGAGTTGTAATTAGGAGCACTCTTAAAGCTGTGATTTGCCATTATCTACAATTTAGAGGTATTATCTCTTGATAGTTCAAAAATGAGGGTTTTGCTGCTATGTCATGTGTCACTGTTTATAGCCCAAATTCACAGCTGTGACTAGCATGGTACAGAAATCAGAACAAAATACAGTCATTGATTCCCCAGAGGTCACAGAACATGTTCATTAATGAATATTTTCAACATGCAACCTAAAGCGTTGCAAAGAAGAAAATAAAGTCTATCCTTGCCTAAAGCTAAAGCTTCTCTCTTATGTTGAGCTCTGAGTACAGCACAAACACTGTGTAATCTAGTACATGTGTCTCTTTGGAAACATTAGCCTTTGGACAGACTATAGCTTGTGCCTGTCCCTGTGCTTGCGTTGAACTCTCCACAGGTCCATGTAGCTTTGCATGTGTGTACAAACATGCCTCTTCTGGAATTCGTGGAATCATAGAATGGCTTGGCTTGGAGGGGACCTTAAAGATCATCGAGTTCCAAGCCCCCTGACAAGGGCAGGGACACCTTCCACTAGACCAGATTGCTCAAAACTTCATCCAACCTGGCCTTGAACATCTCCAGGGATGGGGCATCCACAACTTGCCAGGCAACCTGTTTTCTTCTCTTACTTGTTTTCTGCTTGTAACAGATCAAATCCAGAGTTCTATTCCTTACACTGGATGTGCAAAACTCCTCATTTAGCATGTTTTTAAAAGCTCAAAAATAAAATAATGATAAATATGTTTCAATTCATATAATGTGGAAAATAGCTTAACTGAATGTTGAAATGGTCATTGAGAGCCCTGGCTTAAAAAGAGAGATTTCTTCTCAGAAATGTCGTGAGCCATTTCTAACTATTGCAATAAGCAATATCCTCCTTTTCTCCTAGATTGAAGATTCACTACAACTAACATTACAACACTTTTCAGAAAAGTCTGTCAGACCTGCACTGCAGTTTAGCATGAGAAACAAGCATGGCAGGACTTAAGCCAAAGTTTATGTCAGTCACTCTCATTATATTCACTAATTTTGAAGTCACTTTTAAAGTATAATGAGTCTTGCTTGAGCAAAGTCCACAGGTTGTTAGTCATGTTAAAAAAGCAAAAATTATTAATTAGACAAATAAGATAAGAAGTGATACATTTGTATAACTTTATTTATCAGATTAACTAGTGACACTCACTTGTGCAATATTCTCCTACTTTGGTTACAGAGACACAGAAACTTGATTCAGAAAGCAAATTCTTTGACATCTTCCTTGTCAGCATTGGCTAGTCTGCTCAAGCACCTGCTGCTTCATTCAGCTTGTGAGTTATCCTCAGTTTTAGACCTGTTATCATACAATAGCAAAGTATCATTTGGCACAAACCATAAATGAAGTGTCTGCAGGCAATATATGTATTTGCTTTATATTTGCTTTCTGTGATTTCATGGTGACTTTATATCATAGGCCTTCTTGACCTTCACTAGGCATTCCTTTCTGATCAAAGTGATCAGTGCATCCTTTATTCTCGCTGATGAGTCAGATCCCACCCTTACACCTTTAAAATCTAACTAATTTTAACCTCATATGCAAGCCATGGACACCCAGAATGTTTGGAAAGCTCACACTTGTTCTCAGTTTGAGTGCAGATATTTTTGAAGGTATTGTTCCTCTGTTATGATCCTTATAGATCTGGGAGATCTTGCTCAGAAATAAAATCTGTGTGACCACAGGTGATGCTTCTAGTTCATTTAATGACATGTAGTGAGAAAAATTAATATCTCTCTGTGCCTGAAAGCAATGAAGTCAGGTCCACATTGAGAAGACAGAGGAAACAGACTTTGTGCGTTACAAAATCCCATAGAGGCATCTCCTTACCTACTGTTCAAAAAGTCCTTCCAAGTTTGTTTTGGAGATTCATGAAAGGAAATGAGTGGCATGGAAACCATGATCTCCCACTGTTTAGACATAAAACCTAATTTCCTTTCACAGCATAGTAAGCCCAGTTTCCACTGACTTCTGCTCTGTATGGTTTACACCCATGAAGAATTATGTGAATATCCTGAGTAGATGGCATTTTTCTGCTGTTGACTAGACAGGGCAGAGAAGATTTTTCTCTTTGACACTTTTTGCAGATAGCAATCATTCCAGTCCAATGTAGCATGTGAATTCTGGCATGATCATACTGCCTGAGGTGTCTGTTGGTCTTGCCTATGATATGCAAAACAATTGTGATGGTCATGCTGGCACTGAGGACGAGATTGTGAAAGGTGCCTAGGGGAATCCGGTAACCAGCTCCCTGGAGAAATAAATGAAATATTTTCTGCTGCTTAAAGTAGCAATAAATTTGGAGAAGAGAGAATTATGTAGGGGGATGTAACAGTAACAAGTCTGTTTTTTCTTACGGTCAGGATTAAAGTTTTATATGAAAAGACTTGCCCTCTTCTGGAACAAAGTCATTACCATTCCTGAATACTTGAAGGCAACACAATTAGAACCACAAATCTGACATAATTTCATTCTTTGACTATTATCTGGAAAGTAATCATGCCCTCCTTAAATAACTTGTGCAAGCCTGAGCTCCTGCAAGACAAGTAATCATTTGCATACTTATTAATTCTGACATTTTTCTAAGATTTTTTTCTCCCCTCTTCCCTTGGTTAGCTCTAATAGTGTTAGTGAAATGTGTAACTACTATTCAGATATCTGAAACAAAGTCACTCTTGAAAAGTAAAAATATTAATATTTTTATATCATATTTCATAAATCTTAATTCATCTCTATCTTCTCTAGAAGATTAATAGGAAGTTTCAAAAAGGAAATAAGTGTATCTCATGGCAATATGATAAAGTTTCATTAAAGTAAACTGAGTATGAGTAAAGTTTATAGGGCTTAAAATTTATTTTTCAGATGCACCTGAGATTTGTAACATGTTTTAGTAAAAGAACAAAATAATCGCTAAAGTTTAGTAGATATGATTGCCTCCTCAGGGACTGCCTCTTACTATTTCTGTTACATTTGTCACAGTTCAGGTCTTTTGATGCAACTGAAATATAAAGAGGAGACAGCATAAACGTGTTTGTCAATTATTAGATCTTGAACACTAAGGAATAGTTGACCCATGCAAGATGTTAGATGCCGTTATACAGCAGTCTAAACTTATTTTCTAACTAGCAGCCTAGCTCAATTTTACTGTTGAGGCTGTCATCCTCCATAAGAGTTCTTTAAACAAAATAAAACCACAAGTAAACCAGAAATAAAGTGGTTTACATACATCTTGACTGAACATGTTCCCCTCCCCCCTCGCCCCTGCCCCACATTTAATATTTCAGAGTCATTCTGTGGTTGCTAAGTCCAATATATGACCTCATTATTGACAATGATGGGTTTATTGCAATGTTATAATTTTGTCCTGTATTTTATTTCTCAGTAGTTTGTTTCAGACAAGCATTAATTTTTATTTGGGGCTACTCATGACCATATCTTCTATTTAACTTTATTCTCTCTGTGCTAACAATAGGAGTGAGAGCAAAACTCTCTTGCTAATGAAAGCAAGCACAGTAATTTGAGAGAAGGAAGTGACATAGTCCAACAAGCTCACTTAATAATTTTCTGCTGATCAAACAGAAGATAGGCACATAGTACAATAGGACCCCAATCTTGACCTGTGGTTAAGTGTAATACAGGCAGCAGCAACAGCAATAATATAGCAATCATACTGGAAATACTTACTTGGCATGGCATTGTATTTGCTAATGTACATGTTTTAAAAATCACACGTGGAAGAAAGGGAATTCAACTAATGTTATTCCCTTAACAGGAGCTGATAACATACTGGTGTCAGTGGTGATGTAAATTTAATTCTGATTAGATTTTGTGCTGAAGATAAAGTTCACAGATTTTAAAAATAGATAGGAGTATTGTGAGAATCCAGTCTGATCTCCTACATAATACAGGCTATAGAGTTTTTTTCATCAATTCTTGTTCTGAATTGGAATACATCTTCTGAAGAACACACCATTTCAAGTAAAATATTTATAACATAGGAGGACCTATCACAGACTATAATAAATTGTTTTAAAGCTAAATTGTTCTCAGTGTTAAAAATTCATTCCTTAGTTCAAATTTGCCTGTCTTCAGTTTTCTGTTGTTAGATGCTACATCATAGTTCGCTACAAAGAAGACACAATTTCTATAATAGTCTAAGTGAACAGTAGGGAAAAATATAGTTTTATGAGTTCACTTTCAGGCCTGTCTACATGACATCATCATAAAATGAATTTTTTCAGCATTTGCTTTACCCCGTAAAACATGAGCTACATATACAAAGAAACATGATAGTTCTCCTTTCAGACAATACACAGACTTCAGAAACAAAAAATGTTTTATAAACTTTTTTTTACTTCAAAGTGAAAAGTTTTCAGCTAGTCCTCAGGGTAAGATATCACCAAACAATAGTTTTCACAAATCCACTAGAACACATTGTCTTTTCATAAACATCTTAACATGAGGCTTTATGTCAAGATTTGAAAGTACTGCATCCAAAATATTTCAAAAATTCTTCTGTGACGCTTCCATATGCTGTATTTTCCTAAGTTAGTCCCAAATGAAATCATCATTCCTAACAATACTGGGTTTTAAGATATTTTGAATCAGAGCATGACATTGTGACTTTGAGAAATAGCATTTACCTATTTTGTAACCAGTTTAGTTTTTACCAAATGTTCCAAGAGATGCAATGTCTCTTAAGAGTACCTCACTTCTAATTTATCTTGCTGAACAGATCCACTTGTACTACTGTGGTTATATTTAGGCATAGATAATTTGACTTAACTTTAATGCTGTTTACTAGATCAAATTTAGTACTGTTGTAGTTTTTTTAAATCATTCAGTTTATAACAGACATTCATTTGAAGTTTTAAGTATTTTATGATAGTTCTTTAACAGAAAAAAAAATCAGATAAGAGAAGGTTTAGGTTTGAGGCTAGAATTCACATTATTTTAATAGCAATTATAGTTAATGAATCAGTACTTCCATTAGTAATAAGAACTCAAAATTTTCAGAAAACCTGTGTAACACATTTAAAAAAGATAGTTATGACTATTAAGATCTCAGGAATTCAAGTATTACCTCAAATTCCTCACAGACATCCTGAATGGCTGTTCATATCCCAGAACACTGAAGTTAATTAGAGTTCTGACAGCAATTTTAATGGATATAAGAGAAGGCTCTTTATCTGTCACTTCAAAATATATCAGCACCATATTATAAACTTAAAAGTATTACTGTTGAACAAGAGAAACCACAAAGCTATAGGAAAAGATCAAAGTCCTTTTACTGACAGCATACACATGAACTCACGCTACCCAAGAAGTAGACACTGCTACAAATCACCAAAGACAGTGAAAGCAGAACAATCTTCTCCAAATTTAATGAACAGAGAAAATTACTGCTAATCTGATATGGAGACAATATTACCTTGTGACTCAAAATCTAGTGACTGAATGAATCAAAATGTATGAGCAAGACACACTACCAGGCAGCTGAGAGGTTTCTCAATGGCACCAAAAGCATGAGCTTGCCTAATCCAGTATCTCTTCTTTAGCAGTAGTCAGTCTCCAATGGTTCAGAGAACGGTGGGAAAAGGAGTAACCAGTAGGCCCTGACGCATGGAATTAATTACCAACAGAATAAACAAATCAAATTAAACAGCAAATAAGTTTCCTTCTCAACCATCTGCTGCTTTCATTCTTAAATAGCAAATGAATTCATGAATTAAATACTTACCAAAAAAAACCAGCTTGTAGATGTAACAGTGAATATTGCTGGTACGTGCGTGTAATTGCTGCAGGACAGGATGTGTCACATACTGTTTTGCATCTTGTTTAATTTATGGCTTTTCCTTTTACTTAAAGAGCAGTAAAGAAGAAAGAGTCAACTGTAATTTTTCAGATTTCAGGTATACAACTTCTTAAAAAAAGTAAAGCAACAAAATATTCCATCTGCTACATGTATAATAAGATTAGCAACACACGTGCTCAAGGTTGATGTTTAAAACTGAAAGACTTCAGAAACTGGTATAATGAAAACCTGTATGCCAGCCACTGTATCCCATTTCATAGTAATCATAGGCAACATTTTATTTCAGTGATTTTTTTGCCCCATTGTTTTTGCAGCATTGTAAATGTTATGGAAATTTGAAGACAGTGAAGTTAAAATTAATATGGATTCAAAAGCTGAAAACCTGATCAGTACCCAACAGAAATTTATGTTATATATAGGTCCTCCTTATTGTTGGGTAACTGATGGACCTTCTGGCTAGCACAGGCTTTGTGTTCTTTTGGTTTTGGATTGTCTTCCAGTACTCAGGGTCAAGGTTCTGTTCAGCTCCTGTTCTGAAATGTTCCAAAGATTCTTAAATTTACTCTTCTGGTTTCTATGGAAACTCCAAGAAATCACAGTAAGTTGCTGCAACAGTCATCCTTCAAAGTACAGTTGGAAACAAAGCAAAAAAGCCTCAAATTTGCTTGTTCTAGGCAAGAAAAAAAATCAGTTGAAGCTTAATATGATTCAAAAAAACCCAGTGAATATTACAGACCATTCGTTTAGTTTACTGGTTTTACAAAGCATTCTATAACTCTCTTACCCACCAGTCACCCCTCTCCCTATAACTTATCATGGTTTAACCTCAGCAGGCATCAGACATGACACAGCTGCTTGCTCACTCCCCCAGTGGCATGGAGGAGAGAGCTGGAAGGGTAAAAGTGAAAGCTTGTGGGATGAGATAAAGACAACTTAAGAGGTAAAGCAAAGCTGCACATACAAGCAAAGCAAAAAAAGGAATTCATTCACTACTTCCCACCGGCAGGCAGGTGTTCAGCCATCTCCAGGAAAGCTGGGCTCCATCACACATAATGGTACTTTGGGAGGGAAAACACCATGACTCCACACATACCCCCCTTCCTCCTTCTTCTCCCAGCTGAGCATGATGCCCTATGGTATGGAATACCCCTTCGGCCAGTTGGGGTCACCTGTCCCAGCTATGTCCCCTCCCAACATCTTGTGCACCCCCAGCCTACTCTCTGGTAGGGTGGTGGTGTGAGAAGCAGAAAAAGCCTTGACTCTGTGTGAGCCCTGCTCAGCAGTAATGAAAACATCCCTGTATTACCAACACTGTTTCCAGCACAAACCCAAAGCAGAGCCCCATACTAGCTACTATGAAGAAAATTAACTCTATCCCAGCCAAAACCAACACATTTCTGAAATTTCTGAAAGATAATTTTATACACTTACATATTTTCAAATCAAGGTAGCTAAATATAATATACTATAAAAGCAGAAAAGTGAAAATATGAGCTAACTCACAAAACTGCATAGAAGACCTGGGAAGTGGTAAATTTACTATATAGATAAGTAACAAGGGACATGGTCAGAAAAGAAATGCCTATGTTTGTGTGCTAACTTTGTTCTTCTTAGATCAAATACCATTCCTACATTTATTTCTGAGCGACCTGAGTTTTATAGTGAAAAAAATAGGAATAGCTCTCAGTGAAGTGAACACACAGCACAAGCTGTAAGCAAAATAAGCTTCATTCCACTGAAAAGAGCAATACGACATGTATTTTCCATGAGTTCTTCGTATTTTACTGAAATGTAACTCTGAAAAATCCATGGAAAATTTTGCTTTTACAGACTAAATGTCAATTCAGGAGCTACGCATTAACAAACTCTGCAGCAGACCCCTAATACAAATGAGTAGCTGAAAAACTAGACACAAACAAATATTTACTCAGAGTCTTAAATCTACTGCCACCAAAAATATTTCAGCATTATCGCTGGAAAAGTACTATCACAGAGAAAACAATGTTCCCTAGATTTCAATTATGTGTATTTTTAACAGCCAGTTCATATTTTTATAAGGACCCATCAAGCACGTGCTCATCATTGAGCAGTGTAACGCTTCAGGACTGAATGAGCAGCAGTGTTGCAACACACAGGTCTCCATCTTCAAATTCATATTTTAATACCTTTCTGGGATTCATAAAGGCACCTTATTTGCCTCATTTGTGATCCTCAGAGTACAGAGGTCCTCAGTGTAGTGATCCTGACCGACAGCGCCCGTGCCTGAAGGAGGGAGCGGAGTGGAGGAGGTGCAGGCTGCGCGGGGCTGTACTGCGCTGCGGGTACTGCGGGCTGCGCGGTGCCGCAGGACAAACTCAACCAGCTCATTGAAACAGGGGAGCCTGCAGGCAGATTCCCCCTCGGCAGGGGTGATTATGCCTCCTGTGTGGCCTTCCCCTTTATCTAACAGTGAAGTGAGAAGAAGTCCTCATGGGAGCATCAATTCTATTTAACTTTCTTCTTGTAAGAAAATCCTATAATAACTTGAAAGACTGAAAGGGGAGAATCTCTGTTGTGACGGGGTCTGCATGGTGTGCTGCACATGGGTCAGAGTCCTGTTTGATGCTACACCGCTCAGGGCTCTCAGCTTCTGAGGGGACATAAAATAATAAAATAAATAGCCTTTTAATTGATACCTTAAAGAGCCTAAGTGCCTTGCTTACTTGGCTCATGACAGACCAGCACCTCCTGGGACAAAACAGTCTCGTATAGACATTATTTCTTACGGTGTTTCAAAATGTGGTTGCCTGGAGGCTATCCTCTGTCTTTTTCTGCAAACATTTTGAAAGCCCTAGGTCAACAGAAGTTGTTCTGACTCAAAGTCCAGGTGAGGAATCTGAGGTTTGTTGGGTTTGTGACAGTGTCCTGGTAAAGTAGAGCTATTCTCTGCCAGCTCTAAAGACAATCTGTTTCCACTAACATTTCCATCTAACTGTTTTTTTCTTTTTATAAAACCTTATAAAAGCCAAAGCTGAATCTGAGTTTGATTTAAAGTATGAATTGAATCTCTTATTGGCATGGATTATATTTACTTTACAAAGCACATAACAGGATAGTTTTATCTCACATACTTACATGAACCCTGTTCAAGGCCTACATAAAGCCTTCATAGCCACCCCTTGTAAAGTGCCATAGTATTCTCCTTGTACAAATTAGGAAACAAACCACGTCAGCCAGTTTTCATTCCACCAAACTTTTCGTATCAAACTGATGCAGCTCATTTAAGTTTTGCCACTTCTGGCTCCCTCTGTAGTCAGCAGAGAGAGAGAACTGAGAGAAAAGACATCTCTTCAGAGGAAAGACACAGCTTAGGTAGAACAAGACTAAGCTAGCAAGACTAGGAGTTACATTCACATAAAGGATGTAGGTACTTCAGGGCTGCCCACTGTAGTATGTAGATGGTATCACTGTACTGAACAGCGTACAGAATCCTGCAAGGGTTCTGGATCTCCATACCCTGATTAACAGTTTGAGGTCCAACAGTGGATTCGACACCAACCAGCTTATTGAACATGGACTTTCTTCCCCTAATGAGTAATGACTGCTTATGGAACTAGATACCTCACTCCTCTTTGGATTTATGACCATAACAAGTCGAAGAGCTTTTGGAGTAAGTTGCTTAAATTTGCTGTTGTAAACAAAACTGCCTCCTCTAATTAAGAAAGCCAATGTTTAAAAAGCTCTGAAGAAGTGAGAAGCCCAGAGATTCACATCACTTGTCTTGGTTAAAGAATCCAGTCCCACAAATCCACCCTTCTGGATGGTGCCTTAACTATCAGCTATCAGATATACAAAGATTTTTATATTCAATCATTATTTGTAAAGTCATTCCATTATATATCAGAATCATAGAATCATAGAATGGCCTG
>NW_010140347.1:1142-34615 GCF_000699245.1 Pterocles gutturalis | reverse complement strand
GCTGCGGGGGTCCGGTGCCGGGGGGGCCGCTCAGGGTGCCCTTCTGAGGGGGGAAAGGGCTGGAGTCACCCCCGGAGCAGGACCTGGTGCAGGACGGAGCTGGGGGGGGGTCTGCGGTAGCGCACAGCTAAGCTCTGCAAAGAGCTGCTCCAGTTCTGCCCGAGATGAAGTTTTGTCTGCGTTTTCCCCGTTTCAGGAGTCTCCGAAGTCGACCAAAAGCACCACAAAGCCTGGCGGCAGCAGTACCGGGAAGGATGGTGGGGCAGAGAATTTGGAAGAGGTAAGGCTTTCACCTTGGGTGCAGCAGCGTGTGTGTGCCGCTCATCTTTGAGGAGGAATCACATCTCTCATTCTAGCCACTTCAAGTTGCTCTGCCAGATAACGCATGGCACCAGGATCTTAAGGAATCAGAGAAAACCGTAGCAAAGACTCAATGATGTTAGTTCCCCTTGAAAGTTGTCACAAGGGGAACAATTACTGTGGAAGAGACAGGATGATCCCACCCTCCAGACTTGCAAAAAGAGATTTGGCACGAAGCTGCTCGCAGAGATGGGCAGAGCATGGTGAAGCTGGCTTGCAGAGAGGGAAGAGCCATGGTTATGGAGAAGTAGGAAGCCTGACAGATGGGAGCAGCTTCCTTTCTCCTGCCAGAGCAAAGCGCAATAAACTCTGTTGTCACCTTGTGTCAGAATGGGAGAGCAGGAAGAAGCAATAGAAAAGGAATGTGTTCTTCTGAGGCATTTTCTGGGGGAGTGAGACTAGGAAATAATGGATAGGACACCTGAAAGAAGAATAGAAGTAAACGTCTAGAGATAAAACGGTTCTCCTTTGCTGTAACAGCCTTGTTGCTGAAAACGGTATTACTCTCAAGAAGGCACAGTATTCTCCCAGCTGTGCAGAGTCTCTTTCACTCTCAGTTTTGATGTTGCCAAGCTAGATGCAATAGGATGGCCTCAGCAGAACATAGTAGTATGATAAGCTGTGCTTAGAATTAGCAAAAATTTGTGTAAACTGGAACTTTTTCTGGCAGACTTGAGCTTGTCTGGCACTCAAAAAATGTGGTTGTGGATTTTGAGAGTTGGCTCAGAAGACCGTTGTACGTGTGCGTGTCCAAGGAAGCAGGCGTATGTGCGTGTTTTATTTTTTTAATACTGCGATTTGGCAAACAAGCTGTGCCACTTCTAGGTCCATGGAAGCCTGTGTACTCGAGTCTTGTCTGGAACATGTTGCACGTGTAATTTGGAGGATTGGGGATGGGAGATGTGTAAGGCTAGTGAGGACTAGAAAGAAATCTGTAGTTCAGTGGGATGGTCGTAGTCAAAATAAGGTTTCAGAGTCTCCTTGAAAGCACAGATCTGTGTTGCAGAGCCCCACAAAATCTCCCTGCTACTAGCCACCTGGTTTCAAGGTCCAAACCGTGCTCATGCCTAACTTGCTGTGTGGCCAGCAAGGAATCAGACATTGAGTGTGTTTGCCTTGGAGCAGGTGGCAGTTTTATAGATCCTCTTTTTATCTCCCATCCTAGTCTTGGCCTCTCCTCACTTTATTGTATGTGTGTACAGCTGAAAACAGCTTGCTGGGAGAACTGTCTGCTGACTCCCGAGGAAGTGAGAAGACTCCTGCTTTGGCATGGGGTCAGGCTTACCTTTTATTGGGCACTCTGTCTTGTGAGTTCACAGCTCTGGGAAGAGAAGGGAAAGCCTGGGTCTTGCAATGTGAGGGTGACAGATAGCCATCAAAGCAGAGCACTCTGATGTCTCCATCCAAAATCAGCGGTGGGCTTTAGCGCTGCTTTCCTGGGTGCAAGTGGTGCAGTAGGAAAGGAAGAATAGTGCAGGCTCCAAGTTTCCTTCTGTGACATAAACCAGCACATAATGTCTGGTTGTTCCTGGACGCAGAAGAAATGTAAAAGTTATGCGCGTAACTTTCCCTCCCACAAAACATAGCGAGCCACTTCCTCATACTCCAGACAAAATCCAGCCCTTCTTTAAGATGGAAAGCTGGGTCTCCTTTGATCATAGGAACAGAGAGCAGAGCAGAAAGGAGACACCTCTGCGGCGTGCACTGCACAGGTCTCCTCTCCCTTTCCCAGTGGAGTTTGATCTCTTGGTGCTTTCCTGTCTCCGAACTGCCCTGCTGCAGAATGGAAGAGAGCTCTTTGCTTGGGAAGAAGAAATGTATACCAGTTTGAATGCGATTTTCCTGCTCTTCAGGAAGCGCAGAAAGGTATTTTGACTTTGACATTGGGGGACTGGGAGGAATTGGGTAATGTGCTAGGAGCAATACTCCTTCCTCGTGTCAGAAGCAGGAGGTGGTTTGGCTCATGGAACACCAGGAGCGGTGTTGCCTGGTGGGGTTGGTGGGCTGAGCCGAGCCTGGATGCCTCTGCTGCCGTTGTGAGAGTTTTGTACACTGTAAATTCCTCCATGGAGTTATGGTTGGTTGGTTGCCTTTTCTAGGGTGAAAGTTGTGTACACCAAAGAGAATTTTATTTTTTTCTTGATATCTCAATAGATGCTTAATGGGCTTGCGGCAGGAGAGCGGCGTTTGGGCAGCTGGCTTTCAGTATGCGCTTTCCTCTCTCCCACAGTACTCCAAGGAGCAGGGGAGGACTCAGCCCTTATTTATTCTGGTAGCAGAAAGTTGTGACTTGTTTTGCAGGCAAGTTGTCTGGCTGGTGGAATGAGTAAAGCTTCTTGAAGAGCAGCTCTGGTTTGACACATCTGAGCAAGTGCAGTGGACAAGGATCTCCTGTGGGGATCTCTGTGGAGGGAGAGGAAGAGGGTAGGAGTCAGTCCAGAAACCCTTAAGCGTAGTGCTATTTTCTCTGCAGCAAAGGAGCTTTTAGTGGAGCTCATCGGGAAGAGCAGGTATGTTCAAAAGCAGCCGCATCCCCACAAGGGAAGGCAAGTGTTGAAGTTCCCTTGTAAGTCCGGGGTGGTGCAGTGCTCTTGGAGATGCCCCTCTTAGGGTGAAGCTATCAGAGGTGAAGAGCCAGCAGAGCTTGGCCGGCCCCTGGCTTTTGTGGGGCAGTTTGCTCAGGAAGAGCCAGGAGCAGTGGAGGAAAACACGAGAGCAGGGAGTGGGAAGTAAAAGGTTTGTTTTTTTTTCAACATGATGAAGATATGAATGGAGAGAATTTCTGCATGGCTATTGAAGGAAAAAATAAATAATGTCAGAGACTAAGGCAGCATTGAATGAGAGGATGAGAAAGAGTTACTCCTCCTGGCCAGAAAGACTGGGAGAGGCAGCTGGGTGGGGAAGAGACTTAATGACTTGGAAGTGGGAGCAGGCATTAGCAGCAGCAGTAAAGAGGAGAGAGGAGTTGCTCTGCAGCCTTAAGGGCAGCTTGGAGCCTCGCTGATGAGATTCACAGCTCTGGGAGAGGGTGCTGCTTTTCACCCAGCTGCTGTATTACGTGTTTTGCAGATATCTCCATGGGGCTTGTTACTGCAGAACCTGGAGCTCATTATTCAGAGACAGGTGTTACAGCGTGGTGATGTTACTTCTGAGGCAGAGAGCTTGATTTTAATAGGGAAGCTGTGTAACAGCAGACAAAGAGAGCAGGTACTGACTTGAGGTATGGGAAGGGAAGAGTCATCTGAGGAGGAGGAGGAGCTGAGAGCGGATCTGGGCTGAGGAGCAAAGCAAGCAGGGGATGCTCAAGGGACCAGTGAGGCAGAAGGTCTTTCTGAGTGGCAATGCACACAGCTGTGCTAGGAGTGCCTGCAGAGGTGAGATCCTGCACGGGTGGGAGAGCAGAGGAGAAGCTGGTGCAGCTCAGCGTGGCTGGGGGAAGAGGGTCTCTGTCCCTGGGAGCCTGGCGTGAAGGCAAATGGCACAGAGCAAGCCCAGGGCCTGGGGGTTCATTGACTTGTGCAGGCAAGTTGCTAGCGAGGAGGAGGAGGGGTGGTGGGAACCGGTGGGGAGGAAGCGCTATGAAGCCAGGGAGCTTGTGCTTGGGGGAGGTCGAAGGCAGTTGCAGTTGGGGCTGGCCCGTCCTGTTGGCACAAGGAGCTGCTCCAGCGCAGTGGGAAAGGTGGGGCTGCTGCACCGAGCTTGGGCGACCAGCTTTGAACCCAACCGGGTAGATGTGTGCCTGCAGCCACGTAGCGGGCAGCTGGTGAGATGGCAGGGAAGCAGGCTGTGAGGTTGGTACCTGTGTGTTAAGAGAAAAGCCTTCACTTGTAGCAGCCTGTGTTTTCAGGCATGGAAACACCAGAGAAGAAAATGGTAGTGTTGTCTCACAAGGAGAGTTCGTTGCCCGGTGGGCATTGGGCCACTGCACGCCCAGAGCCGAGATATTGCTTATCTCACGTCTGCGCAGAGCTGGGTGCTGGGTGGCGATTCCCCAGAGCTGCACGGCCGCTTTCAGTCCCATTGTGTATTTATACAGTTCACCATGTTCCTTCCCTCTGCTTTGCCGCGTCCTTCTCGCTCCAATGGGTCAGTTTTTCTCTCTTCTTAACTGCAGCTGGTTAGTTCTCGCTTCGATTTAAAAGCACAGTGCTCCTTGAATTTGCCAGGCATGCTTGGTAAGTGGGGGTCTTAATTCAGGAGGGTGGTCCCAGCACCTGGAGGTGTGATTTTTAGTATTATAATTATATTAAAATGAGGATTGGTCACTTTTGGACAGTGCTAGTCACTGACTTGGCTGACTGCTCCAAACCTCCTGAGTATTTTCCAGGATGTTCCCATCTTCAAGGGTAAATCTAACAAACCTTGAGGAATTAAAAAGTTTTTCTCAGCAGTCCCAAGGCCAGTCTTCCTAATCTACGCAGAGAGCACAGATCTGTTAAATTAGCTTCTAACTTAACTTGCAACATTTTTCCTCCTTTTGAGACTTGCCTAACGCTCGTCTGTTAGATTAGCCTCACCTTCTTATACTTCTTATCAGTTTGAAACAGCATGTAAATATACATTGTACTACAGCATGGAAACACACAAATATTAACGGAGCTGTTATTATCATCACCAGATTTTCTATATCTGTTTACTCAGATCTGGTAACCAGAAAGTCAGCCACTTAAATATTTCTTCAACTCCGACCGAGGTGTCATCTTTTTTGATTTCATGTAATACTCTTGTTTGTTTCCAGGTTTCTTCTAAGTCCATAGAGATTCTTCCACTTTGATCTTATGGAAGAAATTTTGGTTCCAAGGAGTTCCTGGTTCCCGTGATGCCTTTTTAATGGTTTTGGCTAGCCCTATGCAGCAGAGGAGTATCGCTTCTCCCAGTCCTCTCCTTTCTTGGCTTAAAGAAGGTAGTAAACCTACATAGATATATTAAACACAGGATCAGCAAAACTAAAATCACAGCAACAATTATTGCTGTTCCCTGTGGACAGTCCCATCCTGTGTATGAGTTTAAATTGTCCTTCTCACAGTTCATGAATCTCTGATCTTCAACTCCAGTGGCTCGATTTCTTTAACTTTCCACTTTCCAGGTGGGGCTGCTTTTACTCTGGTGGAATGGTTCCATGAATCAGTCCCTTTTAATTTCACAGCTGTCTTGGTTGTTAAAAGCACCAAATATGGTCCTTTCCACTTTTCAGCTAAAGGCTCATCCTTTGGGGTTTGGAGATATGCTTGATCTCCTGGCTTGAAGGGATGCACTGAAGTGTCTGTTGGGATTGGAGCTCTCAGCTGCATGTACCTGTGGAGAGAGGTGAGAACTCTTGCCAAAGATAAGAGATATTCTGAGAGTATCTGTTCACCAGTTACATGCATCTGGTCACTTTTTCCAAGTAAGTTGACAGTATAGAGTTTTCCATATAGAATTTCGAAAGTTCTAACCCCTTCTCTAACCCTGGGAGTTATCCAGATTCTTAGCAAAGCTAAAGGCAAAACATCTATCAATTTTAGATATTTTTTCTCACATAATTTTCCAGTTTGCCTTTTCACTGTTTCATTCATCCCTTCTACTCGTCTACTTGATTGGGGTCTCCCAGGGGTATGCAGGTCCCATTTTATCTGCAAAAAATTTAGAAACTCCCTGGATTACCCCAGCTATAAAATGCCTCCCTCTATTAGGTGATATTCCTTCTGGTATCCCAAATCTTGGAATTATTTCTTTTAGCAAATTCTTAATCACCTCCCTAGCCTTGTTGGTTCAACATGGGAAAGCTTTAGGACACCCAGAGGAAGTATCAACAAGTACCAGTAGGTACCTGCTGCCCCTTGGGAATTCTGAAAAGTCAGCCTGCCAGTGCTCACCAAGGGTGATGCCTTTCCTGACCTCTTCTGGAGGGGGTTTTCTCTGTGGTTTTGGATTGTTCTTAAGACTTATATCACATCTTTGAGCACTACTTTTTGCTGTTAACAACATATGAATTCCAAATGCATATCCTTTGACTGTTCCTACTAAGGCTTCTGTTCCCATATGTTTTCCTTTATGAGCCTCTTCCATTAATTTCTTCATAATGGGAGGCGATCCTTTATTTCATCATTCCAAGTCACTACTGTGTATCCAGCCTTTTGCTCTCCCTTTGAGCTGGAACTGCTGCCATCTGTAAACAGGGTCCAATCCAGATCTTCCAAAGGGACATTCTTCAAATCTGGCTGACAAATTGCCTCCTCACATTCTGTTCCAAATTTTCTTTCTCCTTGAGAAATTTCAAATCCCAAATAAGGCACAGTTCTTTGCACTATTTGTGCGTTCTTTTGGTATACTTTATATCCCACCAGTTCCAGAAAATTCAGTAGACTAGCAGTAGCTTCTTTACATCGGGGTTCAGTATCTGCTCCCAAAAGTATATCATCTGCATGTTGCAATAAAGTAATAGAAGGGTTCTTATGTTTCCATTGCTCTAACTCTTTCACTAGTGTTTTACCAGAGTGACTGTTCTTGAATCCCTGGGGTAGGACCATCCAGTGAAGCTGTGTTTTCCATCCCTTAGTCAGATTCTCCCATTCAAAGGCAAAAAGCTTTTGACTCTCAGTTTCCAGCAGAGTACAAAAGAAAGTGGCCTTTATGTCCAACACTGTAAAATACACATTAGTCTCAGAAATTATAACTAATAAAGTGTACGGATTTGGTACCACGGGATTCACATCTACCACAATTCCACAATTTGATTGATTACTTGCGAATCTTGCAGTCATCGATACTCTGGAGATTGGGGGTTTCTTATTGGCAAAATTGGAGTATTGTACTCAGATTGTCATTCCTTCAAAAGTCCATATTTCATAAGATTTTCTGTTAATGGTTCCAATCTTAATCTTGCTTCGGTTTTCGTAGGATGCTGCCTTTTTCTTACTGACTTTCCACCCAGTTTGAGTTCTGCTCTCACTGGTTCCACTGCTTTTGCTTTTCCTCGTATCTTGGTGGCCGATACTGTCAGGATTACAGCATTCAGGATCTCCTTGGGTATTTCAGGATTCTTGACTCCTTCCTTCTTTCTGTAACAAACACAACTGGCCCTTCCCAGCATTATCTTTTGGTATATGCAATTGGATTGTATTTTCAGAAAAGGTTATTTGAGCTCTTAATTTATTTAACAGATCCCTTCCAAGGAGAGGTGCTGGACACTTAGGCATCTATAAGAATTCATGTGTCAAAATTCGATCTCAAATTTTAAATTTCATTGGCTACAAAAAGGGTTTCTGTTCACGCTTTCCCGGGACCCCAACAATTGGCATACTAAACTTATTTAAAAGTCCCTTACAACTACTTACTATTGAATATGTTGCTTCAATATCAACTAAAACAATTAAAATCTCATTCCCCAGCTGTACTGGAGCCAGGGGATCTGCTGGGAGACCTTTATATTCACTCCCAGTCCCCCTTCATTTGGAATAACAATTTCCCGTCATCAACAAGTCTTCCTCAGGCACTTGACCTCCCTTTGCAAGTGATCTTGCTCCTGTCTTTCTCATTTTTGGGCTGCTTCACATCATCCTTCAGAAAATGCTGAGGGATTCTCATCCACCCCCCTGTTCCACTTCTTCTAACTGGGATATTCTTGTGTTTTGGAACCCCATGTTGTGTTCCACACCAAATCAGCTGCTGATCATAGCTGTCTCTGCACTAGAATTAGGATCCCAGTTTGGATTTGGTTTTGGCTTAAACCTAGCAGGGTCATCTCTAGCATTTTGTCTCTCGTTCTCTTAACTTGCCGTATTCAGAACCCATCTTCTTTCTTCAGGGGTGAAAAGTGAGTTTATCAGTGTTTGTACATCTCCCAGGTTGGATTATGATTCGTTATAATTGGCTGTCCGAATCTATACGTTTTCTCAAGATTACCCCAGTGAGAGCCCACTGATTCTTTCCAGTTTAGTAAATCCGTGGTAGTAAATGGGACATGTACAAACACAAGCAGCCTTTCTGGTCCCACTGCTTCTCCCAGGGGAGCCTGGATAACTGACTGCTGCTGTTGTCACCTTCTTCTCGCTGCCACTGGACTAAATGTGTCTGGCCCCCAGGCAACTCCTTGTCCTTCTGCCCCATCATCACTAGTACTGGCACTTTCCAGATCTGATTGTTTTTCTTTTTAATACATCCTTTTCCAATACCATAAGCAGCACAACACTTCTGTTTCGTTTGGTATGGTTTGGACTCTGGCATAGTCAGGCTAGGAAAAGAGACCAGAGAGCAAGAGCTGACCGAGAGAGCGAGACGACCTGGAGAGAGAGAGAGAACTTCCAGACAGAGCCTCGTGACATGCATGGTATGGAAGAGTAGCCAGTTTGGGTCTCAGCCTTAAACCTGAGGTCAAATCCTGGGCTGGTCACTGGGGCTGTGCTCCCTCCCAGCTCCTCCTGCCCCTGCAGACACGGGCACAGCAGAGAAGCTGGAAAGTCCTTGACTGTCCTGGCAGCAGCTATAACCATCCCCTGCCGGCAGCTATAACCATCGGTGTGTGATCAGCTTCTCCTCAGCACAAACCCAAACACAGCCTCACACCAGCTACTGTGAAGAAAGTTAACTCTGTCCCAGCTGAAATCAAAGCACTTTCGCAAGCTTTCAGCTGATACCATTATATCCCAGCAATTTACATTTTTTTCCCGATAGCTTGATCATTTCTTACAGAGAAAAAAAAAATCCACATATGGCATCTTATCCCATTTATGCATCCTTTTACAAAATAACATTAACTGTCAGCATTATAATTCAATGATCAATTTGCAGGCCGTTTTTCTTCATCATAGAATCATAGAATCGTAGAATGGTTTGGGTTGGAAAGGACCTTAAAGATCATCCAGTCCCACCCCCTGCCATGGGCAGGGACACCTCCCACTAGCCCAGGTTGCCCAAAGCCTCATCGCCTGGCCTTGAACCCCTCCAGGGATGTGGTATCCACAGCTTCTCTGGGCAACCTGGGCCACTGCCTCACTACCTGCACAGTGAAAAATTTCTTCCTAATGTCTCATCTAAATCTACCCTCTTTCAGCTTATACCCGTCACCCCTTGTCCTCTCACTACACTCCCTGATCAAGAGTGTTTCCCCATCTCTCCTGTAGTCCCCTTTCAGCACTGGAAGGTCTCCCTGGAGCCTTCTCTTCTCCAGGCTGAACAACCCCAACTCTCTCAGCCTGTCCTCATAGGGGAGGTGCTCCAGCCTCTGATTAATTTTGTGGCTCTCCTCTGGACTCTCTCCAACAGGTCCAGGTCTTTTTTATGTTGGGGGCCCCATATCTGATCACAGTACTCCAGGTGGGGTCTCACAAGAGCAGAGTAGAGGGGGAGAATCACCACTGATTACAATTTTTTTTGTTGTTTTTCCATTTCTCTTTTCTTGGGGGATCCCCTCCAAATTTATCCCAATATTTTAGGATGCATCCCAATGTGGTACAAGGGGGGTACTTCAATAGAGGAGCCAGATCCCATATTGTTTCCCAGGAAACTCCTTTGTCCAAATTTCATACACTCGGCCAGAGCCCAAAGCTATGTCTGTGTCTACGTGTAGAAATCGCAACCCACTGCCACAGTCCTTTACAGAACGATTTATGCAGGGGACAAACCAAAATCCAAAACCGAACTCTACCTGCTCCAGTCATCACCACCCCAACGCAGGAGAAATGAAACACCAAAGGCAGCCACCGTAACAAAGTCAAATTGCTCCTCCACCTTTCCCTTCCCTTAATAATAGAATATCTCAATTTTGGCATTGCATGTTGTGTTGCTTACCCTCCAGCAAGGGAGAGGAGCCAGTGGAGTCCCGGATCCATTGGTCGGTGTGTGCTGGAGTCCAGTTGGTCCACTGCTCCCTGCTGGTGCAGCGAGTCAATCCGGGCAAGGCTTTTCAGTGCGGTCCCATCTGGGGTGACAAAAACTGCAGCCTCACAAGCAGAGTTCGTTGCCCGGTGTGCAGTGGGCCACTACACGCCCAGAGCCGAGATATTGCTTATCTCACGTCTGCGCAGAGCTGGGTGGCGGTTCCCCAGAGCTGCACGGCCGCTTTCAGTCCCATTGTGTATTTATACAGTTCACCATGTTCCTTCCCTCTGCTTTGCCGCGTCCTTCTCGCTCCAATGGGTCAGTTTTTCTCTCTTCTTAACTGCAGCTGGTTAGTTCTCGCTTCGATTTAAAAGCACAGTGCTCCTTGAATTTGCCAGGCATGCTTGGTAAGTGGGGGTCTTCATTCAGGAGAGTGGTCCCAGCACCTGGAGGTGTGATTTTTAGTATTATAATTATATTAAAATGAGGATTGGTCACTTTTGGACAGTGCTAGTCACTGACTTGGCTGACTGCTCCAAACCTCCTGAGTATTTTCCAGGATGTTCCCATCTTCAAGGGTAAATCTAACAAACCTTGAGGAATTAAAAAGTTTTTCTCAGCAGTCCCAAGGACAGCCACCCTAACCTACGCAGAGAGCACAGATTTGTTATGTTAGCTTCTAACTTGCAACATTAGGAAACTTAAACCAAGCCTCTTCTGATTCACGTGGCTGAGGCAGGAGTTGTTAGAAGCCAGACAGGAGTCCTGCCACAGGAAGCACCTCCTGAAACCAAGTATTCAGCTTGATGCCGGGAAGTCCGTAGAGAAGCAATCTATCCAAAAACCCTCTGAGCACTGCAAGTGGAAGAGTGTGTCTGACCTCTCCCATCATCAGATTTTCTCTAGCAAACTTGGTTGTGTGATTTTTGCATGTGTGTGTCTGTTTCTTAAACAGCTAGCAGCTAAACCTGAAGCTGTGTTTTACGTCTCTGCATGCCGGCTGTTGACGACCGTAGAAGCTGGTGGTGAGGGCTTTTCCGGACCCCTGGTGAAGGCAGTGTGGCCATGGTGGCCACACCATGCTCAGAACATTTGCCTGTGGCTTTTCTGGGTGGGTGGGGAGTGCCCAGGTGTGCCCTGTCAGCTGGGAGGACCCCCGTGTCCTGCTTCCCTCCGTTTTACCTGCGAGGCCGACGATGCATCTTCTGTTTCTCTCTGTACCGTCTTTTCTCCACGGGGCTCAGCACTCAGATTTTGCCCTTCTTCCCTGCGGAAGGAGAGTGATGCAGAGTGGAGGACTAGCTTTCCCAAAAGCATCTGGACGACATCTGAGTGGCTCATGCTGCCCTGATACCTAAATATTCAGGATGAGGAATGAACTTCTCACTCTTAGAAGGTTGCCAGCAAGGATTCAGCCTGAGTTAACTGAAGAGAGCCCACAGTTCAGGACATGGTGCCTCCAATCTGTACTCTGGACCTGCTTTGTCTGGCAGACACAGCTGTTTCCATCACAAGCTCATCTTGCTCCCTCCTCTCATTGTGAGACAATGCTGCTCCGTGAAAGGAATCAGATCAAATCTAAACTGTAGAGAGTTCAAGTCTTCTTGTCTCCCCTCACCTTGGCTTGGAGCTGATCTTGAAAAAGGAGTGCTTCGGGTTTCCTTCAAGCAGAGCCAGTCCAGAACCAGAATATTTCTGATTTCTGGTTCAAAGTACGGGCTTGACAAAACAACTGGTGTTTCATGTTGGGTGCTGTTTTCACAGGGAGCCTTTGCACTTGCTATACAGGTCCTAATCTGTCCAGCAGCGTCTCCGTCTAGGCAGCTTTCCCTAGTCCTACCTGCTGCCTCCCTGCTTGCCGCGGGTGCGGTAACTCTTGCGCTGCGGTGCTGTGCTGCGCCTCTTTGGAAACCAGCAGGACTCAGTCCAGGGTTAGACCTGTACAGGGTGAGCTGCAGCTCAGTTACTCCTCACAGGAAGAGACTGGCCATGTCTCATTTGGAGGAGAGCTCCCATGAGCTCCTGCACTGCTGGTACTTTCCCTCCAAAACCTGCTGGTTGGTGTTCCGGGGAGGTGTGCACTTGTACTGCCCTACTGTGTGTGACAGCTGGGAGTTTATGGGGGAAGGAGGGGATGATGTCCAAGGATTTCACCCACCTCTGCTCTGCATCCATTGCACCATCCCTGTTGTGTCCTAAGCAGGTTCACCCTGCAGCTCCTCGGCTTCCCGTGCCAGTGGGAAGGAGGTGGCAGAGCTGAGGAAGGGAGCGTTGCTGGGCTCCCACAGCGGAGCTGGAGTAGCTTGAGCGCCGTCTCCAGCTGAGCCGTCTGCTGTGGGCGTGCTGGAGGGATGTTGACCTTGTCTGTATGAAGTTTTCCATGAGCAGGGGCAGTGTGGTGTTAAAGGGTCGGTTATTGGGCCAAATGGGACTTGAACCAGCAGAACCTTCGGCAAGGTCAGAAGGAAGCTGAGCAAACACTGGCTTGAGTTTCTGGTCACCTGCTAAAAATAAGAAAGTGCCTGTGTAAGTGCTGTTTAACAAGCTTGAAGTGGAGAGGATATCTGCTAGAGGAAAGTGCAGGCAAAGAGTTTGTGTGGCTAAAAGGGGTGGTGTGGAAAAAGCAAATCGACAGGAGAGGTCCAGACGGCAGTGAGGCTGAGACAAGGTGGAGACAGAGGGAGCAGCCGGGACAGGTTGGGAAAGCCCACAGCCTGGGACCTAAGGCTGGGGTATGGCTTGTGTGGTTCCTAGACTAGCAGCTCCTGCTCTATGGATGTAGCAGTGATTTGAGTGGTCTTTACTATTGTCTTTCCAGGGCCACAGTGTCTACTCTGTACTACACGCTCCTTTGCTTTTTCCCAGGTGGTTATCCCTGCTCATGGATAAGGAACCAACTTGCTAGTTTTCAAAACTTGTTTGCTGCATGCTGTACAGAGTGATGTAACTGGAGGCAGCAGCACACTGAGATTTCTGTTTGGGCTGCAGAAAGTTCTTATTGCTGCTTTTTTTGTCTCAACAAAACTCCTGTAACTTGCTGCAAGAGATGGCTTTGCTTTCCATGGCCTTAATACCCGCTGTGCCGAGAGGCTCTGGTGCCTTTGTGATACCTGTTCTTCACTGAAAGAGTGATGGGGCATTGGAACAGGCTGCCCAGGGCAGTGGTGGAGTCACCATCCCTGGAGGGGTTCAAGAAACGTGGAGATGTGGTGCTTCGGGACATGGGTTAGTGGGTTGGGTGGTGTTGGGTTGACAGTTGGACTTGATGATCCTTGAGGTCTTTTCCAACCTTAATGAGTAGCTCACAGATAGAAGTAAATCTGATGTTCACTTGGCAGATATGCTGCAAATGTAACCAGCAGCTCTAGAGCCCTGCAAAGGTAGGTGAGATGTGCTGAACTGCAAGTGCAACAGTGAGAAATGTGCCCAGTTTCTTGACTCCAAGAAGATGCTGATGGTATCTGATTGCTTGTGAAGCTTGTAGGTAAAAGCTTCTGAGTTGTTTGACTCTTTTCTCCCCCCAGGCCCAGCAGCCTCAGCAGCAGCAGCAGCAGCAGCAGACAACTTCAAATAAGCGGCCCAGTAACAGCGCTCCTCCACCAACCCAACTGAATAAGATTAAGTACTCGGGGGGACCCCAGATTGTGAAGAAGGAGCGCCGGCACAGCTCTTCTCGCTTCAATCTGAGCAAAAACCGGGAACTGCAAAAGCTCCCAGCCCTTAAAGGTAAGCTGTGGGGTGGGGGCGACCTGCATGACAAGCTGCGCCTTCTCAGGGAAGAGTGCGGTGCTCTTCCCTGGCAGTGCCTCGCTAACCTACTGCTGGCAGCGTGGCAGGAATGGCTCTGGGAAAGGTGCTTGGCTAGGCAGCAGGTTGGGAATCGGCAGATAGCCTAAGAGAAAAGGAGGATACTCAATGCAAACTTCAGTACTCACCTTCCCATTTGAACTGATTTGAACCCTCGTGCTTCTATGTATTTAGGATTGCCTTAGATGCTTCAGGAGGTTGTGCAGAGAGGTGGTGAAGTGGGAGGACCTTGGTGCAGACTGCTCTTGGTTCCTACAGCCACCTGTTCCTGGAGGAGGACCAGGCCTCCTCCTCCTCCTCCTCCTCCTTGTGTTTCCATTGCAAATGAGGGTAGTGCTCTTGAACTCCTCCACATTAGGGCAATCACCCAGCATTAGCAGTTAGTCTACACAATGGTGCAATTAAACATGACTTAAGTGCAGACAAGGAGAAAGCATCTTCAGCAGTCACACAGCCAGGCCCGTTGCTGACCTTGCTCACAGAGACAGGCGGTCCTTTCAGGAAGGGCAGCTGCCTTGCAGCTCACAAGAGGTAGGTTTGCCTGATTGGTCTTAGCACGGTTTCCAGTGGCAACATATCAAAGAGAGAATGCTGTTAATCTAGGGCTTCTGCTGCCTTGGCCCCTCTCTTCTGGACTGCTCTCTGGGAGGAGGGTTAGCCTGCAGGGTGCTCTGCCCAGTTCCCTTTGACTGTGGGTGTGGGTGTCACTGGTCTGTGATGGGAGCTAGTTAATGAGTTCTTTTTCCAGCGTACCTTGTACTGGGGCGGATCAGTCCTTATCAGATCAGGAACCACTACCATGTGTGAAATAGCCTTATGGGGCAGTTGCTCCAGAGGCCTTGCGATTCCTCTGCCTCCACTGTCCCATCTCCGCAACAGGGATGAGGCTGCCTCTCCCTCTTCCCCTGCCAGCTCAAGGGGGACTGTGACAGGGGAAGGGGAAACACGGGACAGGGAGCAAGGCTCACTGCTACCTGGGCAAACCAGGAAGATGTTCTGCCTGTTCCTGCTTTCTTTGACAGATGCTCCTCCACATGAACGAGAAGAGCTTTTCATCCAGAAGCTGCGACAGTGCTGCGTGCTTTTTGACTTCATCTCTGACCCCCTCAGTGACCTGAAGTTCAAGGAGGTGAAGCGAGCAGGTCTCAATGAGATGGTCGAATACATCACACACAACCGTGATGTTGTCACCGAGGCCATCTATCCTGAAGCTGTTATCATGGTAGGGCATGGGGCTGCTACCTGCTTGTGTGCCAAGGAAATCGGGACTGTTCAGAAGCATGGGGAGGAGGAGGGGATAGGGATTTGTCAGCGAGGAGTGTGACCCCAGTCCTGCCCATTCCTTATTACCTGCCCACCCCCAGAATGAGAAGAAGGGGGTGGTGGTGGCAGTGCCTGGTGTAGGAAGAGGTGGAAGCTCTTGTCTCTGGCACGCCTGTGGAGCTGGTATGCAGAGTGTAACCCTACAGCCTCTAGGGAGGGATCTGTTTGTGGGCACAGCTATGGCAAACCGCAATGTGGTACTCCGCAGTGAAGGATTTGCTACAGGGAGGACCGTTGTGAGGCGCAGGAATGTCATTCATACACCTTTTCGCTCAACTCAGTTTTCAGTGAACCTCTTCCGGACGCTCCCACCATCATCCAATCCCACAGGCGCAGAGTTTGACCCTGAGGAGGATGAGCCTACACTAGAGGCTGCCTGGCCGCACCTTCAGGTGAGGATGAGGAAGGGATACAGATCTGGTGAATTTATCTCCAGGAAGCTGAGGGTGGGTGCAGCGCCGGAGCCTGCCAGCCCTGCCGCTGGCTGCTTCCCCAGCCTGCGAGGGTTGCTGGTGTGGGGAGAGGGAGAGACCACGCCTGCCACCCATGCGTGGGTCAGAGGTGGCTTGTGGGCAATGCAGGCAGCAGGGGTGTCCTGGAAACAGGCTGGTGGCTGTGTGTCACACTCACGTGCAGATGGCTGTAGTCCCACGTGGCCCGGAGGTAGGCTGGGAGCGAACACTTTACTGGGAGTGATGGACTGGTGCCGTATTGCCTTTATAAGAAGCAATTCCCAGCAGTGTTAATGTCCCTCTTGAAGGCTCAAGGGCCCTTATCCTCAGGGCTTCAGCAGCGTTAGAGACAGCCTGTCTGCTTCAGCGCTCCTCTCTTGCCCAGCTCCCCAGGAGGCACATGGAGGAAGAGGGCTGCTTAGTGCCGAAGCAGAGCCTGGGCTTTCTCATGTACGCTGGATGTAATTCAGTTGTGTTAACTGGGAGCTAACGTTTGACCAGAAAAGATGGGGAACTGGAGGGCAGGAAGAGAGGAAGGGAGCCAAAGATCTTTTCATTAGGCGGTGTGTCCTGGGAAATAGACTGTCAGACAAACTCGGCGAAAAGGGTTGTGAAAGCAACAGTGAGCATGGCTTAGCAGAGCTCAGCAGTGGAAGTCAGGAGATAAGCTTGTAGGGGTCTTCCCCAGGCACTTGCACGGGGATGTGTTGTCAAGCAGACAAAGGCAGAGCAAGAGCCAGGCACTGCATAATGAAGCAGAAAATACAGAGAGGAAATCAGGTGCAGTTCTGCAGCAGTGGTTAATGATGTTGCACTGCTGCAGTTGACATAGGGATGCGTGCATCGATAGAAATGGCGTGTCCTCAGCACAAGAGTGCTACAAATGTTAGGAAGCATTTGTTTCTTGGAGTTAGGTCAGCAGCAGCCAGCGTGTATTTGTGGCAAGTGTGTGCTGAGTTTTTTGGTCATCACCTCAGGTTTTTTCTGTGCTGCTGTCCTTGGCAGCTGGGCCCTGCACATGGATGGGTGGCCTCATAGCTCCTTCACCTCCAGAGTCAGACCTTTGGGGTGCAGCACTCTGGCTTTTTGGCCTCGTGGACCCTCAGAAGCGCTAGGCAGGGTCAGCCCTGGGATGGACTCATCCCTGCAGGACCAGAAGTTGCTGTTTCAGCACTGGCAGGCTTCTTAAAGCAAGCTGCCCTTTGGTACCCAAGTGGGACACAGCATGCAGCTCACATGGCTCGATGGGGCCAAGCCAATCTGGAGTCAGTCCCCAGGAAGCGGAGGACAACATGTTTTCCAGGGGTCTGTTTCGTTTCTCTGCTTTTCTGTTCTTCCTTCATGTGTCTCGAGGGCTTACAATGAAGCCTGAGCCTTTGCCATCTCCTCTAGAGATTTCTGATCTCTGTAGAGATGTGGGCTGAAGGTGGGAGAAGAGTTCCCAGGCCTGGTGTCTTCATAAGTGGCTAGTTGTCTCTGGTGCGACCTGAGGTGATGAAATCCCATGCAGGCTTGCACAGTTGTGTCCCACTGGCCCCCTGCCCATCAGAGCAAGGGCAGCTGAGTTGATCCTACTAGATGGGGAAACACAGTTTTTGTGGTTTCTGTGCTCCCGTTCAGGCTTCCCCAGCCTTCCCCCGAATCCTTAAGGAGAAGGAAAACATTTAAAATCTGAAGTAAATACTGGTGAGAGGACAGGGGGTGGAATTCTAAGTGATCTCTCCTTCTCCCCCCATAGCTGGTATACGAGTTCTTCCTCCGGTTCCTGGAATCGCCTGACTTTCAACCAAACGTAGCCAAGAAATACATTGACCAGAAGTTTGTACTGTCTGTAAGTAATCGTTGCTGCTGCGGCTGTGCACCACCTTGCAGCAGATTTTGGTCAAGGTGTTATGCAAACAGTCCGTCTTTGTCAGGAGGTGCTTGATGATGTGGGTTTTTTTTTTCCTTTGTCCAGTCTTGAATGAACACCAGAATTCTCTGTGCAGGGCAGGAATGTGTGCAAGCTGTAGTCCCTGGAACTCGTCACTCCTTGTACAGGTGGCGAGGAGCACTGGGGGCCCTGCAGGGGAAATCTGGGGACACGTGGCTTTGTGCAGTGTGCAGGCCATCACTGTGCTTCTGAAGATGAAAGAAGTGCTGATGGCTCCAGCTTGTGACTAGGAGGCTGCATGTTTCAGGGAAGCAACCACTGTGCTCAGGGTGCTGAAGGCGTCACTCAGCTGAAGGATCCAGTTGTGCTGAGCAGGAGCCATGCCCAGTGTTGCTAGTAGCTTTGTCCAGACAGGCAGTATGCAGACACTGACTGAATTTCTCTCCCCACAGCTGCTGGATCTCTTTGACAGTGAAGACCCCAGAGAACGGGACTTCCTAAAGACTATTCTGCACAGGATCTATGGGAAGTTTCTGGGTCTGCGAGCATACGTGAGGCGGCAGATCAACAATATATTTTACAGGTGAGATATTTCTTAATGCCACTGGCCTAGTGAGTGAGTGGGACAATCCAGTGAGATAAATTTGGGGCACTAGGCTGTGATTCCCTCTGATCCAGACTCAGTTATGTCACACTACTCTGGTAGGGATAGCATTCACCTATGCTTAAGAGCAGTGAGGATGTGATAGCGCTGCGTTCAGTGCACACAGCAAGTTGGGACCTACGAGCTTTAGCTGATCTCGGGGCCATGAATTTATTTACTTCTGTCTCTTACACCTTGCCCTGTCATCTTGGAGTTCTGTTATTTGCCAGGAAGCTCTCTGTCTCCAGGTGTTTTTCCTTTTGCTTATCGAGCTGTATCCAGCATTTGGCAATGACCTCTCATTCTTCTCTTTAGGTTCATCTATGAAACAGAGCACCACAATGGGATTGCAGAGTTGCTGGAGATCCTGGGAAGGTAAGGGCACTTTTGGAAGTCCCAGAGGGTCCCCGTAGTGAGTGTGGCATCCCAGCCCAGCGTGCTGCGTGAGCTGGCAGTGCCTTTCTTCAGCAGCTCTTGCAGGAGCCACCTCTTCCAGAGGATCTCAGTCTGATGAAGCACACAGTGAAAGCCCTCTCCAGCCTGCCGATAAATGCAGTGTGAGCCTTCTCATCTCTGGATTTGTCTCATGTTCTTTTCAGTTTGAGTCCAGTCCCACTGGCTGTCTTGCCTCAGCGGGCAGTCAAAGAGAAGGGTTCCTCACAGCAGTGGGCAGCCTCCTCCATGGCTTCAGCTGCCCCTCTGCTTGCAGCCCTCTCTTATGCCCCCATCCTCCTGTTCTGTAAAGTACAAGCCTTGAGGACAGGGCTGCCTCTGCGCTGACTGTCCCCATGTGTTCTGCTGAAGCGTGCGTGGGGACAGCCTGGCGCAGGACGGAGCAGAGCCCAGGCCCCATCAGAGGCGTTTCCCTGCCGTGCCTGCTGAGGAAACACTCTCGCTGAGGCTGCAGCAGCCACAGCTTCTTCTGGTGGGTGCTTTCACAAGCGACTCAGGAGAGCTAGGGCAAGCCACGGGTTGCTTGGAGGTGAGAGATGCTGTATTTCTTCTGGGTAAAGATGTTAACGAGGCTCTTGTTTCTTCTCAGCATAATCAATGGGTTTGCTTTGCCTCTGAAGGAAGAGCACAAGATGTTCCTCATCAGGGTCTTGTTACCGCTTCACAAGGTGAAGTCTCTAAGTGTCTACCACCCGCAGGTGAGAAGTTCTTCAAGTTCCCGGGGCAGAATGTGATTCTTGCAAAAGCTCTTGTTTGGGTTTGCTTATAGCAATTCCCCGGGCTGCATTACTGTGTTGTACAAAGTTCTTGCTGGGAGATGTTTTGGGCTCTGCACTCATCCCTTGCTGCTGTGCTTTGTCCCAGCCTTGCGGTATCTGGGCCTGTCTGTATATGTGTGTGCTTTTTGGCACTGGCTGCTGGGAGGGTATCCTGCCCTTGCCTGCTGACTTACTGCTGTGTCCTGCTTTGCCTTTTTGTGCTGGAGGCCTGTGAAATATTGGGGTCTTGCTGAAACCAGAGAGGTAAAATTCCGAGCTGCAGTCATCAGCCTGTGCATGTGGCGTGTCAGCAGTTAGTCACCGCCGAGATACGCAGAGAATCGGTGTGCCGGGCTGCTAGGCTGCTGCAGAGGTTAATTTCTTGCAGTTCAGAATACGTAACAGAAGAGTAGAGAATATCAGGACTCGGGTTAGGAAGGGAAAATGTATGCGTACTGAGCAGTGATGTCTGTTCTGCCAGCCTTGTTTTTGTGGGGCAGGGCTTCCTAACACTCAGGTTTGTTCCTTCCCACGTATGCCGCTGTGGTTGCATTTGAATGTCTTAGCTGCGCACTGCTCTAGGTGGCTCAAGTTTTATCCTTTATGCTGCATGAATGTCCTGAGGTCAGGCCCTGCCTGCTTCATCTTAGAGCCTTTAGTTGCCATCAGAAGAACTGTATTCGTTTGGAGCTGGAACTGTGCTCATCACACACACTGTGGAGGGTATAATGTGGCTTCCAGTCTAGGGTGGTGGTGGCACTTTAGTCTCAGGTACACTTGAAGCTCTAATCTTGCCATGTTTTTTTTTTCCTACAGTTGGCGTACTGTGTTGTACAGTTCTTGGAGAAAGACAGCAGCTTGACAGAGCCAGTGAGTAACCTTGCTTCACTTTTGTGTGTCAGTCAAGTCCCAAAAAGCTTCACGGCTTCCTTAGAGTACAGCAAGGGTGAAAAAAGCATAAAGAGCCTGGGAGTCAACTGGATTGTTTACTGGGTTTGCCTGATACCCTGTGGGCAGAAGGGACCGTGCTGCTCATGTGCAAGCCTTGAGCGTTCTCTCCTCAAAGCATTCTCTCCCTGGAAGGAAGGTGGGCTGTCATCTTCCTTTGTGCTTCAGACCTTGGTGTAGCAGAGGGAACACTATACCAAGCTGTCCTTTCAGGCAGAGCTTTCAGCTAGTGGCAGATGCTGCAGAGACAAAACACATGGCCATCTGATATCTGATGGGACCAGTGTGAGCTCATGAGGGCTCCAGAGTTCGCTCCAGACTGCTGGAGTTGGCTGAAAAACTGTGGGGATGATGTGAGGAACCTGGGACACAAAGGTCTACTTAGGCGAGCCACTGCTCCTCGGTGGAAGTACTCTTCTTCCTGCTCTAGCATCAGTTTGTTACCTCCACAGTGTGAAGTCACACAGTAAAGGCATTTGCCTTCAAGGTGTAGTGCTGGGAAACAGCAGGTTCTGAAATGCATGAGCAGTGGAGATGGGGACCTCACATATTCCATTTACTGGGTGTGCAGACCGGCGGAGTTAACCAGGGTATCTGCCTGCTTGGCAGAGAGTGCAAGCAGGAGACGAGTGTTTCTCCACCCACTGCAGGCCAGGAAATGTATTCGACAGAGCTGAGCTTCACAGCCTCAGAACAGCAGATGGCCAAAGAACGCGTGCTTGTGTTGCTGGAGCAGGGAGCACCAGAAAGTGTGAGCGTTTTAATGAGTAACGCTAGCTAAGGTCATTCTGTTCTCGGGCTGAAATGTGTGCGTTTCTGGTGAGCCTGACTGTGCTGGGTGGAAGCTGGTCGGCTGTTGTCAGCTTTCTGGCTTCTCAGCTCTGACACCAGCAGTGCTGAAGCAGACCTCCCAGCTTTTCCTTTAAATGTGAGTCCTCCGTTTCCTGTGTTCCCAAAAGCCTGCTCTGAAACACACTGCGTAAAGTAGCTTCTGATTGTGCTGAGTACTTCCTGTGGCTGACATCCAGCCCAGCAGCCTCCTGCCAAAGCACTTACTGTAGGCTGAGGGAGAAGGGAGAAACAGAAATCCGTCGATATTTCCAGAATTCATTTTGCAGCTTATTCAAATAGTAAAGCTCCATAGCTTGTCACTGCTTCCTGAGTAATGGGTTAGTGGCCCCTGGATTAGACACCCAGCTCTGGTTTGGTGCTTGTGGAAAGCAGTGGGATGACCCAATTTTATTACCTTCAGTGGGTGTTGCATTGGGTCTCAACCAGACACACTGAGGCCAAATTGCCACAGATTGTGTCCTGTTGAAGCATCCTGCTTGTGAAGGTTTTGAATAGACTCCTGAGATGACTGGGGTCATTGAAGTCTTGAAGAATTACAGGGCTTGTGCATCAGCTAGGCTCTGAGTACACTAGGAGATGTTGCCACCAGTGCTGGAAAGAGGCCAGGTCACCCACTAAGTCCACAATCGCGTAGAGTGGGACTCTGGAAGCTTGCTCAGCAAGGCTTGACATGGTAGCTCTTGCGTTGACAGCAGTCTGAATGACTGCCAGGTGAGCAAAGACAGACTCAACACACCTCACACCACCTTTGCTGTAGGAGAAATTATGTCTGAGTCACTGGAGCCAACTCTTGCCTGAATGGCAGACCTGAGCTGTGACAAACACTAAGGATACCAAACTGTTGTCTTCTCAAGCCTTAAGTTGGTGGAAACATCATGCTCAGATGTTTCTAATCTTTCTACTGCATTGCCCACAACTGTCCCTCCACTGCCGTGAACATCCTCTTGAGTGCTGGCTTCAGGATCAGGTTGCTGAAGTACGCAGAGGTTGAAAGACAAACTCCTGCCACCGGTTGTGTGTGAATCTAGTGTCCACAGAGTCAGCGTTTCTGTGAATGCTGTACCGATGGCTCCAGCAGAGTAAAGGTCTGCAGGATCTTGGATCCTGCATTTGTCTGTGTCTAGAAGCAGATGAAGCAATATTAAAAATAAATAAATCAAGTGGGATAGAACCCTTCCCTTAGTATATGCTTCCAGTATTTTCTAAGCAGTGGTTTACTCAGCCATAAGTTGCATCTGTGTTGTCATGTTAAATTATCACTGATGTGACAACATCACCATTAGGTGTAACCTCCAGAAGCTTGTCTGCTCCTTTCTGGAATCTGTTTGGACTTTGAGTCTCCCCAAAGGCTCGCAGGAATGAGCTCTGTAATCCAATTACTTTTATGTGAAAGGGTGCTTCTTTTTCCTTGTTCCAAACCCTTCCATTGCATTATTTATTGTGTGCTTCCCTGTGTTCAAGCTCTGCGGTGGATTGAATAATGATTTCTCAGTGCCTTCTCCAGAGCATTTCCAGTTTTATTAGTCAGTGCAGAGCAACCACAGAAGATGATCTGCCAGCTGTTGCCCACTCTGGTTTGAGCCTTCCGTGTTAAGCTGTGTTTGGGGAAAAAAAAGTGGTTCTGAGCGTTGTGCTTGTAGTACAGAATCCTATCAGCCTGGGCAGTGCTGCTGCCGTATGTGTAACTTGGCAGAGTTTGGGCTCTTCTCCTCTTTCTTCCCTGGTAACCCACCCTGACTTTCTGAGAAAAATCTCTTCTGTTACTTCCTCCCCTTTGCTGTTGTGACCAGACCCTTGAACATTTATTTCACAGCTGGTGTTAACTTGCAGCCTCTAACACTCTCTCTGTACCCTCCCCACTCAGGTAATTGTGGGCTTGCTGAAATTCTGGCCGAAAACTCACAGTCCCAAGGAGGTGATGTTTCTAAATGAGCTGGAGGAGATCCTGGACGTGATTGAGCCATCTGAGTTTGTGAAAGTGATGGAGCCCTTGTTCAGGCAGTTGGCCAAGTGTGTCTCTAGCCCACACTTCCAGGTGGGTTGCATCTCGGGGAGGGGATAGGGTGCTGCCTTGTAACCCATGTGGCATGTGAGGGTGACGCCACAGCTTTCGGGCTTGTCTTTGTGATCGGTGGGACATGGAGGTGTGACCAGGGTGAGTCCTGGGGTGACGTGTGGTGGGAGGCGGGGAGGGTCCTCACCACAGCCACAGAGCAAGCTTGTCCAAAGAGAGCCCCAAGCAGCTCGGTGGAGGCCCTGCTGCTGGGCTGGGCTGTGCAGCACCTGGAGCTGGAGCAGGGGGGCTCTGCCACCTCCTGGTTTGGCTCGCAAACATAGAGAGATCCAGCCAGTGTCGCCCTGTTGCGGTAAAACCAAGCTGGCTGCAGTATTGGAGAGAGGCCAACCCAAGAGTCAGTGTGCAGCAAAGGTACTTTGTGTTATTCTGGTGTAGGGGTAAAGAGTGAGGTATACTGGAAAAAGTGCTTGGGTCTGCTTCTTCCTGGCTCCTGCTGGAGGGAAACTGCTAGTACCAGGCTAGAACAATCTCTGTGGCTGGTAGGCTTCAGGTTTAACATGTCCAGGGTGGTAGGAGCTGCTGGTAGCTCCTGGCAGCTGTTCTGGGCTCACTGGTGTTGAGGTTGTGTGAAGAGTGCCCAGGAAGAAGACAGCTTGCTGGTGAACCACGTGCTGAGCCAGGTATGGATGGGGTGTTAGTGACAGAGCCGTCCCCCAGTGTGAGGCTGACTGCATGGTGACTGGCTTCAGTCTGTCTTTTAATGCAGAGAGGTACAAAGTCATGTGTTTACAAGCCAAAACTGGGGTCAGTCTAGGTCACATGTGTATGTGAAAGATCAGTGTTTCCTGGAAAGGACTGGAGGAGCCTGATGGAAACCAGCTGGACACGATCACTGGTGTGGGGATGGGAACCAAAGGACGAACGCGACCTTTGGGCACGGAAGGAGCTACCATAGGGAACTAAGGATCTTCAATAAAGTAGACTAAAGGCTGTAGGAGAGACATCCCGTACTTGATAGCAGCCCTCATCTGCCGACAACTCTTTGAAAACAAAGCTGAAAAGCCTGGAGAAGGCGCAAACACTTTACAGCCCGAGAAAATGAACCCCTAAGGTGTCCCATACAGTCAGGCTGAGCAGTCTCTGTGTCTGCAGCTTGTCTGAGAGCAAAAATGGGAATGGACTTCTTGGTAAGACTGAGCACCTTGGTGAGGGAGAGTTTTCTCTGGGTGGATTGTGTGTTAATCTAGCAGACAAAGACTTGACAAGATGGCAACCAAAGCTAGATAAGTGAACACCAGGTGAATTTCACTTTGTTTACTCATATGGAACAATACGCTAAGGGGATACAGTGAGTTCTCCATCATCTCAGTATAAAACTGAGACTGCACGTCTCTCTTCCCAGGTTTTTAAGCCATTCTCAAGCCAGCGCTAAATGCAGAAATCAGCCTGGTGATCTGCATTGCCCAGATTTGTGGTTAAATATGAAGAGTTGTGGTTGAATCTGTCACTATGTGGAAACTTGTTAGACTTGTTTGTCTCGTTAGAGCAGGATGGCTGCCCCAAGATTTTCCGCCTTAACTAAATCAGGGGGCTGGATTGTGGGCCTGGTTACGGAAGCATGCTCCAAAGCCCAGAGGGACTCTGTTGTGGGGAGGGCCAGGGAGGAATGGGAGGAATGGAGTTTTGCAGAGGACAGTCTGAGGAGGTGAAGGAGGTGTGGAGCCAGTCTGAGCTGGGAGCTGGAGTGGGTGACATTACTGTGCTCGAGTGTTGGAGTCATCGGGGTATCGACGGTAGGCTTGCCTAGTCGAGAACGTGAGGTTTTCCCCGGGAAAGGGAGATGTGTCTGGCAGAGGCGAAGGGAAAGAAGGGTGGGCAGCAGGGATAAATGGCCTCGTAGAAGCTGGTGAAGGTCAGCCCTGCTGCCTGTGCGGTGGGGAAGCGTTTGCTCCTCAACTGGGTGGCGGCGAGCTCTGGTCTCAGCGCTGCCCAGTTTCCCTGTGCACCACAGGTGTTACTGGAAGGAGCCTCTCCAAGGATGGCTTTCTCTCCCACTGCAGGTGGCAGAGCGAGCGCTGTACTATTGGAACAATGAATATATCATGAGCCTGATCAGCGATAATGCAGCCAAAATTCTCCCGATCATGTTTCCAGCGCTCTACAAGAACTCCAAGAGTCACTGGAACAAGTAGGTCTTTCTGCATGCTCTGGCACTTGCTGTGCGTGCAGGATTGCTTGACCTACCAGCAATCTTGGGGCATGCTGCTGCAGTGCAATGACACATGGGACTCGGTGACACCACGCACCAAGCCAGGTTGTTAGTAGAATCATAGAATCATTAAGGTTGGAAAAGACCTCAAGGATCATCAAGTCCAACCATCAACCCAACACCACCTAACTCACTAAATTATGTCCCTAAACCATGTCCAGTAGTATCAGCATGGAAAAGTGCCACAGCTGACCACAGTGGCGTGCTTCTCAAGGGGTCAGGTGCCTGCAGTTACCTGCCTTGGGGCCATTGAGCCTACCCAGAGTTTGATGGCATTAGCATGTCACTAATGCTGCCGGTCTCTTGGACGTGTGCGGTGGTTTTTTCCATCCAATGTGTGGCAGCTTGTTAACTCATGATCGCCTGTATGCTCTCCATGACCGGAGACCTTGGCTAATGACTCCTTGCCTACAGGAAGAACGGAGAAAGCAGAACTAACTGGGCAGATGTTCCATGTCAAATTATTGCCCTCTGCGCCTGATTCCTTGATTCTAGTCCGGTTTATGGTTCTCCCATCAACTTCCTTTCTTCCAACTACTTCTTCAGTTGATTCCTTACCTGGTTAATTCAAGTTGTAAAACTCACTTCCTTATCATCGTTTATCTAAAAATAGTCAACAGCGGAGGTCCTAAAATCTTCCAGCAAAACCACAAGAAAACAAAAAAGAAAAAAGTAACCTTCCCCTATTCTAGAGGGTGTAAAAAAGCAAAATAATTAATTCTAGGGAGGCTGGGCAAGTCTTAGGTGTATACTGTGGTAGCAAAGACAGGGTTGTGAGGTGGAACTTGTTTGCAGAGAGCTCCCCACGGGTCTGCTGTTTGACCGCTTCCTTCCCTTCATCGTGTCGGGAAGCACAAACTTGAACCACCAGTCAAGGGTGCTCTGAAAACTGGCATAGACACAGACACACGGACATGAACACACACAAGCACCCAGATACGCACGCGTGGGCAAGTGTGTGTGCAGACAGATATGCGCAGGCACGCTCACTCGGTGTTGCTGCCCTTCCTGAGCAGAGTTCAGAAAAGGACTTTATGTTATTTTCTGAAACCCTTCACCAGTTCCGTTTCCTTCTTGCAGCAGTCCAGATTCATGATTCTGCTGTTTCTCTCTTTTCTCCTTGTCTTCTTCCCAGTGGTATGGCAGAAGTCCTGAAGGTGTTTTCCTCTTATTTCTCCTTCTCTTTGTTTTAGCACTAGCCACATCTTCTCCGAGCAGGTTGAGTATGTCAGATCCTCCTCTTCCTTCCCATAGCTCACCTACTCCAACACTTTGTCAGCCAGCCTGCGTAAGTCCAGCAGAGCTGTAGCTCTCTTCCTTACTCCATCTGTATGGCTGGCGAGTCACAGAGCTCAATCTGCTGAGTCTTTCTTCTTTTGCCTCTGGGGCAGGTATTTCGGAGACAGCTTCAATACTTGTTTTTATTCCCTGTGTGAGGCTCACACGCAGTGCAACCTATCCATAAATTGCTGACACCAAGTCAGCTTTTCTTCTGTGGTATTCTTTGCACTGGTTCCCGTCTCTCCAGGGCTGTGTTTCATGCAACTCAGTGACAAAGCTCGTGACTGAATACTGGACAGCCCAAAAAAATCATCGTGTAGATGCGAGGTGAACTGTGGGAGGCACTAAAGCTAGGTTAGGTCAAGCCCCCTTGAGAACAGCCCTGAGCAGGTCCCTAACATTCTTCCTTTCCAGTTTCTAACTACAAGAAATAAATGCCTGAATGCATGTTGTTGCACTCATTAGTCTGACCACAGTAGAGCAGACCTGTCCCAGTGGTCTTCTCTCTCTTCTCCATCTCTTTCTCCCTGGGCGGTAGGCTCTGCTGTGTTTGTGGAGGGGGTTTTGCCATGCTTAAGGGCTGGGACCGTGAAAATCTTTTTGTCATGTTGCTGTAGTATATCAGTTGCTGCTGCTGTTAGCTCTTGTCTCTGCTGCTGGTGCTGACTCGGGGCTGAGAGCCTGGAGGACACCCCCATGACTTGTTCTCCTTTCCTCATTTCTTCGCAGGACAATCCATGGGCTAATCTACAATGCACTGAAGCTGTTCATGGAGATGAACCAGAAGCTTTTTGATGACTGCACGCAGCAATACAAGGCGGAGAAACAGAAGTGAGTAAGAGGTTCTTGCCAAGTCGCTTGAGCTTAACCTGGAGTCTCCTTGGGGTAGATGCCAGTAGGCAGAGGGGAAGTGGAAAGGTGGTGCAAATCCTTGTGTCAAAAAGTAGGATTCTTCAGCGCCAACTGCGTGCAGGGATGAGAAGAGGTAAAATGTGTGCCCTGATAAAAATCCATTCAGTTCTGCTGAAGCAGGTAGCTTGGAAAAGAGTGGCAGAGTTTGCTGCGTCATGAGGAAATAAATTGCAACTCAATACTCAGCTTTGCAGAAACACTTGTGCTCTGCCTTGAAAATATTTACCAGTTCATATATGTTGTTGTAATGCCAGTGGAATCCTGCTGCTTTAGAAAGACTTTTCTGAAAAGCTTTGCTGCAGTGGGCAAAAATCACCTTTCATGCCACAGGATGCTTTCAGTTTTCCAGTAATAAAGTTGGAATAATACCTGGAATTTCAAAGAGCAAATAGTGGGCATAAAATCTGAGCTCAGCAAGTAAACCTGTGCCATGATGCTGTAAAGAGGAAAAAACTTCACTTTTTCTGCTTCCTTGTACTGGTTTTGCTGTTTGTGTGACTTGCCTTAGTGAGCTGAGTCAGTTCAGTAAGCTAGAAGGAAACTTTTTTTTTTCTCTGGGTTTGTGTTCTGCTGACTTAGTGACATAAAATAGTGCTGCTCATTCCTGGATGAGCCAGGGCTGCCGCAAGGGTGGCAGGGGGGAGAGCAGGGCTAACTCTTGCTGGCAGTGGGGAGCTCTGGGGTACATTCAGTTGTTTTGTGAAATAGTAATAAATAACAAAGTTGAGGTACGTTTCAGAGCTTGGGGATGGGTAAGCTGCATATGGAGAAAAGAAGGTTTTGTTAACATCTAAATTGGGAGCAAGCAAGATTTTTTTTTTTTCCCCATTCTAGGGTGTTTGTGAAGCCCACAAATGTCTGCACATATATTTTAAGTCACAGTGACAGCACATTTTCAATGAGCTCTGCTTGGTGTTTCCATCAGGAGCTTTTTCTACCTGTTTGCAGGACCCGGCACTTGGCTTTATTGAACCTCATACAATTGGCCTGTCACTGCTGCTGTGCGGCCGCGGCCAGGGCTGGTCATGGAGGGACAGGCTCTCCCCGGGACGCGGTCTGGACTGTTCAGTGCATATGGACTGACTGCACCTTGCTGACCTCCCCAGGCATCTTGAAGCTGGTTCAAGGCCAGGCTGGATGAGGCTTTGGGCAACCTGGGCTAGTGGGAGGTGTCCCTGCCCATGGCAGGGGGTGGGACTGGATGACCTCTAAGGTCCTTTCCAACCCAAACCAGTCTGTGATTCTATCAGAACCCTTCAGAAAACAGTGTGGAGGTTGGGGCAAGTAGATAGTGTCTTGTCCTGAACATGCCCTTCTGTCAAAGTGCGAGGGCCTTGAACACTGGCTTTGGAGCAGTGTCGTGTCACCGTGCCCAGGGGCCACCCTGACAGCTCCTTCTGCTCAGGGCACGGCAGCAGGAAGGAGAAGGTAGCTCCCAATCGTAGAATCATTAAGGTTGGAAAAGACCTCAAAGATCATCAAGTCCAACCTATGTCAAGTCCTAGATCAAGTCCAAATATAACTCTTCTTTTACAAATGTCCTGCCGGCAGCTTCCTCATACTGCTGGTAATGGGGTCAGGAGTGACGGGAGCTGATGAGGTGCGCAGCACCTAGAAAGCAGACAAGCTGAGCTTTGTTACACCTGGACGTGGCGGGGCAGCAGGCACAGAACCAGCAAAGCAGATGTGGCTTTGGAGGGGCAGTGGCCTTCATGATGTCAGGGCCTTTGTGGACAGACATATTTTCAGTGTGAAGCTTGGTGTGATATCTATGTTTCTGTTTACCGGACGTGAAAAAGGATTCTGGAGAAATTGGAGATGAGGCAGGAAAGAGATAGGGAAGATGAGTGCTAACTCCTGGTCACAGTGCCCTGTAAAGATCTCCAGAGCTCTGTCAGAAAATGAAGTGTGGGTTATTCATTTGGAGTTGGGGGGGATATGTTGGGGTTTTTTTTTTTTACCCTATGTTCTCTGGTGGAGTAGTCTACTGCTTGAATGCTTGGCAGCTTCATTCTCATATTTAGTTTCCTTTCTTAAATGGTAAGAATGGGGTGATTACAGAGTGTAAGAACTTCATTAGCATGGATAGATAGGGCAGTAGAGAGACCAGCAGCTGACGTGAAAGCTGGATAGTTAGTTACAATCAGAAATAAAGCAGAGATTTTAGTGCAGATGTTTAAAATGTAGAAGAGAATAACAAGGAGCGGTGGACGTTCCCTGCCCTGGGATTTACAGGTGGCCCCGTTGAACTGCCACAGGGCTGTGCCGGAATCTGTGCCAAGCTCAGGAGCTGTCCCTGGGGGCTTGGGCAGCTCTCTGTGTTGTGGCCAGAGAGAGAGGGAACTGTGGGCAGCTGAGCCCCAGCTCTATAGGAAATGGCACTTCCAAACATATATCATCGCTTTACTCCAGAACCAGTCACTCTGCTCCGCTCCTGCAGCACAAAGCCAGGGACAAAGTGCCTGTGCAGCCCAAACCGGGGACCGTGCCTGTCTGCCTCCTGCTAGCTGCAGCCTGTCCCCTCTTCTTGCCCCATCTCGCCTCTCCATAGAGCGAGGGCTCTGTGAAGGACAGAGAGACTCTTCCCCTTGCTGGCACTTGTCTGCTGACTCTTGCTTTTGTCTTCCTGTGAGTGAAATCTGCACTTTGCCTGGGAGTTCACACTCACGCTTTCTCTCTGCAGGGGAAGGTTCAGGATGAAGGAGCGAGAAGAAATGTGGCAGAAAATAGAGGAGCTGGCCCGGCTGAACCCCCAGGTGGGTAACCGCAGGACCTAGGATGAACGAGACAAGAATGTGCTGGGGGTTTTGGCCTGCTTCCTCAGCTCAGGAGAGCAGGCTCGAGCACCTGATCTCAGCCTTGTGCGCACCGCTGCAGCAGTGCACTGTTCTTCCCAAAACCTAGCACCTTGGGGATGCTGGCAGTGTTTTACTAGCTGGGGCAGAAGGCCTGGTGCTGGGTTGCGTGCTGACTCTCCAGCTGTCTGTGTTGTCCGCAGTACCCCATGTATTACGCACCTCCGCCGTTGCCTCCTGTCTGCTGTATGGAAACGGAGACCCCCACTGCAGAGGATATCCAGCTACTGAAGAAAACGGTGGAGACGGAGGCTGTGCAGGTGTGTAGGTAACTGGGGTCCTTCCACAATTACTCTCAGACCAGCCAGTACATCAGCATAGTCAATCTAGGGTCCAGCAGCCAGAATTGGCACTTTACAAGTGTTCTGAAGGTAAATGTCCCTACTCTCATCCCTGAAAATCAGAAATCAACCTGTAGTCTGAAGAAGGGAGTTAATCTGACCTTCCCACTCTGGAAGAAGTGCAAACAGGACTTTTCTGTGTCCTTCTGGTCTGTTTGTCTCTTGGCCTGTCCCTGCAGTGTCACCTAGCATATCTGAAAGCCGCTGGAGTCAGAGAATGGGGAGGCTGGAGGAGCTAAGGGGTGTGCTACTGATCCCTGACTCCTTTATTTGTAGATGCTGAAAGACATGAAGAAGGAGAAAGTTCTGCTGCGCCGGAAATCTGAGCTTCCTCAGGATGTCTACACTATAAAAGCCCTGGAGGCGCACAAGAGAGCAGAAGAGTTTCTCACCTCAAGCCAGGAGGCTCTCTGACGGGCTCAGGAGCTGACCCAGGAAGCTCTGCCCCATCCCTTTCCCCCAGGGGTCACGGAAATGCACTCAGTTCTCATGTATAAATAAGGAATGAACATGGTGAGCTGTGCCTGTCCTCCACTCCAACCGCATCCCCCAGGGTAGATCTGGTTTTATGTTATAACTTGTATCTCACCGCTGTCACCTTGTCCTGCTTTTCCTCCTTCCTCCTGCTTTTCCACCTTGGATGTGCGTGCATGAAGGGAGTCTGCCTGACCCGCGATTTTATCAGCCCAGGCAGGAGTCGCTTCACTTCCAGCTGCTGCCTGGTTCTTACTCTGCCTGGGAGCCAGAGCCTCGCTGCCCTGCGGCACGGGCTCTGTTTTGGCTGGAGACTACCACGCGTGGCTCAGCATGCTGCTACAGGCTCCAGGTGCCCACCTCTGCCACACTGCGCCCGTGCTGCCCGTGTGGCCGAGCCCTGCGGCGCTCAGAGGCCAGGCTGCGCCCAGGGCAGGAGCACGTGGCAGTTTGTGGGGGCTCTGCTGCCTCTCCGCCCTGCCTTGGGGTGCAGCTCTGCAGAGGGAGCGTCTGTCGTACAGCAGAGATGTTTGCTTCCACCTTTCTTTTGCTTCAAGCCCCTTGTTCTGTTCCCCTGTCAGTGGAGTGGGGGGTCAGTGCTTTGCCACCCCCAGTAAAGCTGGGTGCAAGCACTACATCCAACCGCAGCCCTCTCTGTAGAGCATCCTTAGAAGCTCTCTTGTGGGAAAGTGAATTCCTTCAGCTGTTTGTGTTGGTCCGTGCTGACTTGTCTCCATCCCAATGTCTTGGGTTAACTATGGGCCCAAAATTAACTCCCTGCTTTGTAGCAGGTGTCAGCCGCTGACTCCTGCTTTCTTCCTCTACCTGCTCAATTAAAATCCTCCTGCAGCTCTCCCTTTGTCACCGTATCCCATCCTTTGCTCTGCAGTGGCCAGGGTTTCTAGAAAGCTTGTGCTGCTAAAGTAATTTCTGCAAAGTAGTGGAAGCAACAGACAGACGTTCCGGGGCCAGACTGAGTTTGTGAGTGTTCAGTTGTCTCCTCTTTACGGTCGGTGGCTAGGTGCTACCGCTGAATTGCTTCCGCGGGTGCTCTGAGCATCCTTCACCTCGCTCTGTCACTGCTGTGGCCTGAGGCCCTCGTTAGTTATCATACGGTGCATCGGGGACTTGTGTGCATTTAGCCCATAGAGCGCACTTGCTGACAGCCCAGGGGATTGCCCAGCACGTGCGTGCTACTGTGATCCAGCTTTCCCTCCTACCTTCTGTGGTGCAGATTCAGTCCCGGGTGCCACCGCAGAGAGGCTGGCTTGGGACAGAAGACCTTCCTTGCTTCTTACCCGCTGCACTCGCTTTCCTGACACACGAGCTCAAGTGGGTTTGCAATAGTGCAGGGAGCTTTTGAGGTCCGTGCTAGGCTGACACCGCTTTGCAGCATTGTGGGGTGTTGTGGAAGGTTCTGGTGTATCTTCTTGTCCTCACCATTCCCAGCTCAGAGGTTCATCCCTTCTAACCTTACAGCCGGTGCGCAGCACATCTTTCCTCCACCCCAAACCAAGCTGGTTTTCCCCTGTGTGTCCTGCCCCTGCCCCCTGCCCTGCTGGGCTGGCCTTCCTTTGGCTCTCCTGGGGCGGGATGCTGTCTCTGCGGATCAGCAGGCAGGCGTGAGCTTGTTTGAGATCGCCCGCCGCCCCGCAGCACCCCACCTGCCCTCCGCTTGGTGCAGTGGGCCACTTCGGCAGCAGACTCACAGACACCTCAGGGAGGTTATTGCTTACTTTGAACATTAGTCCCAACTCCTGGGCAGCCGACAATCAATTACCTCACGCCTGGCACGGCAGGGAGACATGTGCTGGGTGATGCCGGGTGGCACGTGGGAGGGAGAGGCGGCGCAGGGCACCACGGAGATGACAGTTTTTTACAGCGGCCAGAGCACCGCCCGCCGTAGGGCTGGAGAGGATATTTCTTCCCATTACAGTACAGGCTTTCTAATTTATCCGCTTGGCGCTGCGTGATAAGCCCCCACCTCATTTTTAGAGTGCTACAGCATGTGTGTGCCCTCACTGGAGCCTGCTTGCTGCTGGGCAGCGGCTGGCGCG
>NW_010140347.1:0-1113 GCF_000699245.1 Pterocles gutturalis | reverse complement strand
GCTTCTGGTGCGCAGTGGTCCTGCAGCTGGCCCGTCTATGCTGGCAGTCCCCGCGTGTGGCCGGGGGAGCGCTGCCAGGGTTGCGCCCTGCGCAGGGGCAGGACTGTAACGCATCACAACTACACGCTGTACGGCTTTGATGTTCTCATATCTTTGTGTGTCTTGTTCTCGGTCAGGGAACTTAACGCTTAGTACCTTCATGTTGCCGTTAGTTTGCTGCCTATTCATTCCAGTGTCCTGGACATGTAAGAAGGGGACCACGTGAGAAAGGGGGGGAGCGCGTTCACCCCCCGCCACACACACTGCTCATGCGCAGAGCCGTCTCTGCCGTGCTACCCCTGCCCTTTGCTCAACACTTGGTTTCTGGCGTTAGCACTGCTCATTTCTGCCTATGCCTTTCCTCACATCAGCCAAATGGACAGAACTGGAGCTGCCTCTTCCACTTCACCTGGCTCCCTCTTCCCGAGGGAACAAGCAAAACTTAACTACTGCATTTATCCCCTGGACACAAGTATTAAGCTGCTTACAGTTCATATGTACATATGGTGTACTTTATTTTCAGTAGAGTATTACATAGTATGAAAGTGTTGGATTTTGTACAGATGTCCCTGTATGTACAGAACTAAATAAAACCGATCTCTTGGAAAGACACATTGGACTCCACCTCTGATATTTTAACACGTAGCCACTGTCCTGGAAGGAGGAGCCTTAGCACAGAGAGGGACTTCTCCAGCGCTGACAGCACGGGGACAGATCCAGTGTTTGTCTCAAGGGAATCTGGGAAAAGTTGGCCAAGCCCCCTCCCTCCACTTCCACATTGGAAGGGAAACGGAATGGGAACCTGTTGGGCTGCTCAGAGGCAGAGGAAGCCAACGCAAGGACATCACAGCCATTTACATGCCATCCAGAACCAGGAAAGAGGAGCAGGAAGGGAGTCTGGATAATGTCAGTGGGAGAATCTGAAGTGGGGTCGATGCCGGCAAGTCCCATCGCCAGCTGGCTCCGAGGCAGCGGACCCTCTCCTCGCCCAGGCAGCAGCGGGAGGCTGGGGGCAGCAGCCCCCACACTGTGGCGGGGCTCACTGCCACTTGGGTCTGGGGCCGCCGAGGGTCT
>NW_010140346.1:23140-23419 GCF_000699245.1 Pterocles gutturalis | reverse complement strand
GGGGAGGGGGGACGGGAGCGATGCCGTTTCACTGAGGTAGCGGAACCAGCACTTCCACGTAGTTGAGGGGGAAGAAGCCGGACTGGCCGTGGATCATGCCCTCGTACCAGTTCTCGTCGATCTGGTTCGTCAGGGTGATGATGTCGCCTTCCTTGAAGCCCAGCTCGCCGTCGTTTTCGGGTTCGAAGTCATACAGAGCCTTGCAGCAGGGCTGGTCCAGGGGGGCTGCGGGGAGAGACGGGGGGGAGAGGGGAGCCGGACCCCCCTGAGCACCCCCTT
>NW_010140346.1:13252-23049 GCF_000699245.1 Pterocles gutturalis | reverse complement strand
TGTGCGAGCGGTTTCTCAACCCTGTCTGGGAGAAGGGGGCCCTTTGCTTTGCCCCCACCAGAATAAAGCATTAATTCAGTTTAAACTCCTCCCTGGTTCCTCTGCCATCCTCCTGCGACCACATCCTCCATCCCAGCGCATCCTCCCCGCTGCTGGGCTTCCCCTGCTCTAAACCAGACTCTGAAATCAGCTCAGAAAATCCGCGTTATTCCTCCGGAGAAGGGAGAAGCTGCCCTGCAGCTCATCAGTTGGTCACCAACGGGGTCAGACATCAGGACAGACCCTGGGGGTCCCTGCAGACGTCACCCCAAGGGTGATGGGAGAGAGAGGACCACTGCTGCCTCCCAGGGCTTCAAATCAATCGGCAGCGCGGTGATGGATGGGAGACCGTCCAAAAAAATAGAGAGAAAACCAAAGTCTCTCGTCTCTTTCCCACTTCTCAGCTCCACGGTTTGAGCAGCAGAGCTTTGGACAGGGAAGGGGATGTTTTTACAGCAGGGGAAGCTGCTGCTCTGTCCACATTTTGGGATGGGCAGGCTGCAGGGTCCCGCTGAAAAGGGACCGAGCTGATCCACGGGGGGCTGCACGGCCCCGTTCCCCCCTCCCCGCTGCCCTGTGGCTCTGTGTCAGAGCTCTGCCAACGGCACGAACGGCAGCCGGCACACTGGGGCCGCTCAGCACCCACAGCGAGAAAGGCCCCAGCATTAGAGGAAAACTCAGAAAACCCCAAAAGCGGCACCAAGCAGATTCCTGGTTTTGCGACGATTTCCCAAAGCTCCGGCTGCTCCCGCCACCGCAGCGCTTCCCCGGCACCAGGCTCCCCGAGTCCTCCTGCCCAATGCAAAACCTCCGAGCCACCGACCCAGCCTGGCCGTGGGAACACAGATGGGATCCCAACGGGACCCCACGTCACCCCACAACCCACTCGAGGCTCCTCACTGCCCAGCTGGGAGCACAAAACCCGCTCAGTGTGCCCAGGCTCTACCCGCTCCCCCCAGCTATACAAGCAGGAGCGGGAGAGCTCCGGGCTGGGTGCTCGTAAGGAGAATGGGGAAATCCTCAAGATTTCTGATACTTTGTGGAAAAGCATCTGATCCCTGCAGCCTCCCTGCGATAGCAGCTGCAGCTCCTCCGGGTGAGCAAAGGCCGCAGCTTTCGGGTGGTCGATACCAATCAATCGTGGCTGGTTTTAATTTGGGGCTTAGCAGGAGGCTTAAGCTCAGCTTAGTTCAGCTGCTCTGCCGGCCAGGCTCAGCACGGAGGTATCAGCGGCTCCAAGCGGCAGCGTGACGGAAGGAAAAGCGAGGAGGGGATGGGGAGGAGATGGTCACACACCATGCTGTGCGGAGGGAGGAAACTCACGGATACTCCTGACGGAGGATCGGGACGGCTTGTCGGATCGGAAAGAGGAGTAAGCTGCTTCCAAACAAAAAAAAAAAGAGACATGCTTAAAACAACGGGAACTGGAGAGAGGGAAAGGCGGGGGCCAAAGGGAGGATCCGTTAGGAGAAACGGGGCGGCACACGTGCGGTGTTAGGAACCCGCCTGCTTCGCCAGGACCGGGGAGGGACGGATGCAGCGTGATGGAAGGCGGGGAGGGAGCAAGAGATGCTGAATTTTTCCTGTCTGCCACTGCTGGGCACTGACTGGGCACCACAGGCCAGTGGACCGGGCTGGGGACCCTGCTGGGATGTCCCCAAAGCCGATATAACACAGGCTACTGGGCACCAAGAGAAACCAGCCTGAGTCTAGAGGCACTTGTGACATTTTCCAGAGCTCACACAGGTACATCCAGCACACCAGTAACACCATTTCCAGGCAGACTGGTTCCCTTCTGTCCCCGGAGGCTGCTCCAGCGGCACCTGGGTGTGTGCACAGACTTTACCTGAGACTTTGGGGGGAGGATTGCAGGAGAACCCCCCGTTAGATTGGTCGCTGTCGAAGTCGTACGTCTCCCGGGGTTTGGGCTTGTATTCCCGCCTGGGACGCGAGGACGCCTCCCTCATTCTGCAAGAAGGAAAAGAAATGTGGATAAATTGAAATATAAAATAGAATATGATGAGATCGTGATATTTATTCTCCTCAGTGGCTACACAGGGGAGCAGAGCGGTTTGTAGACCAGAACCTGCACAACCCTCTGTGCTGGGGCGGTGTGAAAATGGATCTTGCCCAGGGTTTGGGACCTGGCCCCAGGCTTGGCTACGGCAGAGTCCCAGGCAGCTCAGGCCAGCAGAGGACACTCGTGCTGCAGCTCGAAAGCTCACACACCGCAGGATCCTCCCAGCTCTTCGGAATTCAAACCAGACACAGCACCCACTCAGCAGCTTCTTCTCGGAGGAAAAGAGCAGCAACATCGCCAAATCGCCCCGAGGAGCGGAGCGGCTGCCCCGGCTCTGAGCCACCTTGTGCCAGGCTGAGGACGGCACGTCCCCGGCTCCACGGGGAAGCCCCGGGTGCCATGAAGCCACCTCTCCTTCCTCGGCCAGCGTTTGGGGACATGCTGGCTCGGGTGAGCCGGAGCAGCAGGAAGAACGACCGTGCAAGTCACAGCAGCCGTGCGAAGCAGCTCGCTCGGGATTTCAACAGCTCCTCTGTGTTTCTTGGCACCTCAGCGGCAACCGCACGTTCCCTGGGGCTGCTGCGGAGGTCGGGTGCTCACGCAGGCAGGGCTCGGTGGAAAATGAGGGTTGTGGGGGAGATGCCTGCCTCTGAGGAGGTGGTGAAGGTGCTCTGCCACTGGTCTGCGGCCACCATGTCATCCCCACCACGTCTGGAACAACTGGGAGCCCCGGACATGGAACTTTTTGGGCCATGACCATGGTAAAGTGCGGGTCCCCCCCTTAACCACAACTGAGGCCAATGGCACAAAGACTCTAGGCTGGGCAGCTCCAGGTGACACAGGGTGACAGGCACGTCCAGCTTGTGACATCTGAGCCATCTGCTCCAACAGCATGATGCAACGTCTGACCCGATCCTGGCTCCGGCCAAAAGCCACTTCGTGGGGGACACTCCCACACCCAACGCCCACGGTTTGAGGAGCCGTGAGCCCAGGCACAAAGGGGCTCCCACCCTTCTCCACCCCTCCCAAATTTAACTCCAGCCTCCCCGGGAGCAGCACAGCCCGATTCGGGCAGGGCTCAGCCCCGCAGAGACCAGCTGTCCGTGGCGCACGCAGTGGTTTTGTTTCCGATGTCAGAACATGCCTGACGTGGACAGCGGGTTGCATTGCTCCCCCCAGCCTGGAGGAGGTCTGGATTGACGCTCGAGCGATCGCAAGAAGCGGTTTTAACACCAGGAGATAGCTTTAAAGGGGGGGGTCGGATATTTACAGACATTAGCAGAGGGAGAGCTTGCGGCTGGGAAAATGGAGAGTGCCCGCAGCACCCCGGGACTCACCTGCGCTTGAGCTTTTCGGCGAGCTCATCCAGGATCTGCACAGCCTGCCGGTGGTAGTCCAGCTGGGCATCCACCAAAGCGGAGAGCTGGCTCACCTGCTCGATCTGCCAGAATCACACCAAGGGGGGGATGAACGGCTCTCCCCAGCTGACAGGAGACTCCCTCCTCGTACACGAGGTCCATACTGGGGAATGTGTACACAGGGTGACTTCCCGGGGAGATGGGGAGAAGGTTTGGGATTGCAGAGAGCAGAGGCACTGGCCAAGACTCAGGAGGACAGAGGACACCTCCTGCTGCTCTCTGGGCTTTGCTAGCTGTTCAATTCCTTCGTGTGTAAGCTGCGTTCCCTGCCCAAACTCCCTCCCACCAGCACGCTGGGAAGGGACCTGTTCTGGTCCAAGCCACAGCCTCTCCTCTGCCCAGGGCTGGATCGAGAAGAGGGGCCACAGGAAGGATAAAGAGCCAAGCCATGGGCACCCGGATCTGGATTTCAGAGAGCAAAACCACGCTTGCAAAAACCAGAGTGGAAATTAGTGTCTAACTGCTGTGTCCCTCGAGAGATCCCACCCTCGTGGGCACGGAAACACGCAACCCACCCGGCAGCTCTCGCCCGGGGCGGAGGAGCCGGCGGTTCCCCCGTGCACTCACATCGGTTTCTAGGAGGTTGTGCATGCTGGTCTCTGCGACTTCCTTGGACTCTTCAAATTTCTCCATGGCCTGTCGAAGTTCCTCATCGGGGATTTTGCCCTGGCGCTTCTTCTTGTAGTCAAAGTCCAAGCGTCTGCCTTCCAGCTTCTTGAGATGGTGCTGGGAAGAGGAAAAGAAGGAAAAGTCAGAGAGTGGGAGCAGCCAAGCTCTCCTGCTGGGGCAGCAGCTCTGGTTACACACCGAGTTCATTCGATTCAGAAACCTGATCTCAGAGCACACGCTTCTGCGGCTCCCACCTTTGTTCAGACTCCGGAGAGGCTCCGGGACGTGCTGGAGCGCTGCAAGGCTCAAGAGAGCTGCAAGACTCCTGAATTAGGGGTTGGGATGGGTCCTGTTACAAAGCCTGGCCGCGTTCTGCACGGACTTGTCCCTGTGGCAGCACACAAGGAGCCACCGAGCTCCCCGTCTGCCCAGCAAGACACCAAACGGCCTTGTGAGACGCTGCCCAAGAGACCTCGAGGGAAGCTTGCTCATAGCTTGAAAATTCTGTTGTAGGATCCAGGTTACTAACAGAATAGAGCCAACAGCTGGAAAGAACAAGTTTAACGTCAGGGAGCCCAAAGGTGACACAGCTGGGAGCTCACAGCACAAAAACCAAATTCTGCGAGCCCAGAACACGTGTTGGGACGTACTCCCACGGCATCCTCCATAAAACATGGCCAGCGAAGAACCATCCAAACCTGCGTCCAGCTGCTCAGGAGCGGGGAGGAAACACCAGTGAACGTGGGGAGGGAAAGCACACGCGGTGCAGGGAACAGACCCGATCCCGAGGCGAGTCGGCGGTTTCCCACCACGACAGAGCAGCGGTTCCATGCACTGATAGCCAGGAGAGGCCAGAAACTAAAGAGATGAGAGGGGAGAGGAAAACACGGAGGTGTTTACCTGGATCTCTTTCAGATCTTTGTCACACAGGTTCTGGAGGGGATCAATAAAATTTTGTTTGACTTCAATATCCAGCGAGTCCTTCACTTCGGCCAACCGCTTCATAGATTCGCCGGCATCGAGAAGCGCATCTCCTTCGGTGAGAAAAGGATGGGAGGAGAAAGGGGGAAGGGAGAGGGGCCAGCCAGTTAACCAGCGCCGAGCTCCGTGGCGGCTGCATGCAGAGCCAAGACACCCAGCGTGAGCAAGCCCCAGCACCCGTCCAACCCCCCCGACATTTCCATCCGGAGCAAATCTCGGAGCGTGGCACGGAGCGAGCGGTGCCGGTGGGAAAGCAGGCGATAGCCTGTTGGTTCTGACTCTGCACAAGACGCTTCGCTAACACGCTTCGGTTTTTATCTCTGAAAAACAGGAACAATCTCTACCGACTACACAGAGGAAGGAAAAGATAAAAAATATTTTTAAAAGCAGTATTTTTAAACTCCCTGGTAGCTGGGGGAGTCGCTGAGCTGCTAACTGGCCGGGCAGAACTTTCACCTTGCTCTGCTCCTTGGCCGCCGCTGGCAAGAGCAGCCCGGGGCCGGGGCGCGCTCGGGCGGATCCAGCCTGGCCATCCATCCTTTGGTTCAGACGATTTTAAGCCCAGAGTGCTCTGACCAACTTTTCAAGTTTCCCCAGATGCTGGCAGCGAACCCGCCGCCTTTTATTCATGTTAGACACTGACCTCTACCCGGCCAACCTTATCCCTTCTCCTCCGCTCTGAGCCAGAGAGCTCAGCGCTGCTCATTGAAATCTATTTCTTTTCACGCTTTTCTAAGGCTCCTGCCACAACGACAGCTAAGCCAGACGGGCTTGCAGCAAACCATTTTTAGTCTTGGCTTTTTCTTCCAGCGGAAACCATTTCTAGATTAAATTATTCCTGCGCAGCCTTGGCAAACAAACCGTTTCAGCACCACATTAGCACAGGAGAATATACAAGAGGATAAAGCGAAAACACCACTCCACTGCCCAGCTGGAAAAATCAATATACGAGAAGAGTTATTTCAACAGCGATAACTCCAGATAACCTGTCCTAGGGAGGGATACAGTCCTAACACAGGAATTTCTCAAGTTAAGTGCTCCTTTAAAGAGAGGTTATTAAAGGAAATCAGGTTTGGTGTGTTCTTCTAAAAACTTCCTTCCCCTTTTGCTCTCCGGTTCCTGCAAGTCAAGAGAGACGCAGGGCTCTGAGCTGGCCAGAGCCGCTCTCCTCCATCCCTCCCACCAAGCAGCCCGAGCTTTTTCATCCTCCTGAGCCAAGGCGGCTCCTCCTTGCGCTGGAAGCTGCCGGACAGCTGTGCGCTGTACCAGGTCCGTCACGTGCGTGGGCTGATGTTTTAGCCGATTCAAATTGATGTCACCGAACGGCTTCGCCCCCCTCCTCCCAGCGAGTCCCACGTGGTGATGAGGAACGGCCACGCAAAAGGATTTCTTGGCTACAGCCTCTCTAGAGCAGAGCTCTGGCTGGGAACTGCACCGTGAAACTCCAAATCTCGCTCAGTCGAGTTTCCACATCATTGTTGTTCAGTTTAGAAGCAAGGAAGAGGTTTTTCCTTATGTGCAAATTTATCTCGGTGTTTAATAAGAAAGCTGAACACTTTTTTTTTGCACATAACGCCACGGACTGGGATCCAGGACACTCGGGCTGCGCTCATCCCTTCCCTGCTGCCCTGCGTGGAAACCTTCAAACCTTTTTTAAGATCCCCCAGAACTGTTAGGTGACACAAAAGGGTCACGCAGCCCTTCCAAAATTCAGAGTAACAGCTTGGAAATTAGGCAGCAGCCTTCTCCATCTCCTCCGCACGCTCCCGGGGGGGGGAGCCGGCCCCACGGGACACACACTCACCGAAGTTGGAGTCGGCAGCCTTCTCCATCTCCTCCGCACGCTCCTGGGGGGAGGGAGCCGGCCCCACGGGACACTCACCGAAGTTGGAGTCATCGCCCAGCTCCTTGCCGTAGCGGATCATGCACTCCCCCAGCAGCCCTTCCGACTGCGGGTAGCCGGGGCTCTTCACCTGCCCGCGGATCTTCGACATGGTGTTCAGCATGGTTAGCTTGGCTCTGGAAGCTGGCACACAAACAGCCACAGCCGGGTTTGCAATTATTTCGGACTTGCCAGCAGCTGCTGGCCGCTGCCAACTTTTTTTTTTTCTTTTTTTTTTTTTTTGTTAAAGCTACACCCAAAGCCAAGAAGCTCTATTGTCTTCATCTACCAGAAATATCATTCCCTCCAAAAAGAGAAGTTTCTTTTCCAAGACAGCAAGCAAAAACAGTTCCCCGCAGCTCGCCAGTGAAGGCCAGAGGAGTTTCCCCAGCCCTCCCGTCGTCCCTGGAGGGCTCTCTGCACGAGCTGCCTGGAAGCACGCAGGACAGCAGGCTCCGGAGGCGATGCCACAAAGCCAGCCACCTCTTCCCAGCCCAGAGATGTCACTTTTTCTGGACATGCCATGAAAAATGGGTCCCTTCAGGGCCTCTCCAGGTCCAGGCTGGAAGATGCAGCTGTTTTTCACTGTTCAACAGCACCAGCAGCATCTCCCAGCCCAGGAACATGGGTAAGAGGAGCATCCGGATCTTCACCGGAGCGGCCTGATCTCCAGCATGGGCTGGTGACCGATATCTCAGGGCCAAAAATATTATTTCTAATGTCTCTGCTCTCTCTGCCCCTTTCCCTGTAAAACTGGGGGGCAGAGGGAAGGGGAGAGGAGGGGGCCGGGCACTCACCTGGGTTCGGCTGGAGGTACTCGATTGTTCTGGTCAACACCTCTGTGACTGCCTTGCTGGTCAGGTCCACTTTCTGGGGGAAAAACAAGATGAGCCAGCAGCAGGGAAGGTCAGCTCAAGGCTTTGGCAAGGCTTGGAGGAGTTATATTGATGATTTCAGAGATTTCTCTTGCTCCTTACCTTTTCCATTTCCTTGAAGTCATCGTCTAGCTTGGTCCCTTCAGCCCCTCCAACCTTCTCGCTGACCAGCTGCAGAAAAAGAACAAGGGAGGAATCAGACACACTAATAACTCCTTCAGGCTCGTTATACCAGCAGCACCTGCAGACCAGCTGCAGAAAAAGAACAAGGGAGGATTCAGACACACTAATAACTCTTTCAGGCTCGTTATACCTCGTGCAGTAAGTCCCTGGGACAGAAAGGGAAGAGGGGTGGTCCAGCAGCACCTGCAAAAAAAAGGAGGCGGCAGGAACAGCCCAAAGCGTGTTAAAAAGACGTGGTTCTTTGCTGCCACTGCCCCACTGAAAATCCGAGCATCCCCTCCGCTCCCAAAGCCCGGCTCCGGCGGGATACTCCTCACCCAGAAGCTGCACAGCTCCTTCAATCACACCACACGGCTCCAACTCCAACGCTGGCTGGAAAAAGCAAGCGGCAGAATTGTCTCTCGACTCCATTTTGAGCCAAGGCTCCAGTTTCACAAAATGCAAATCGGGAATGAACAGGCTCTGCTCGAGCAGCCAGCACACGAACAGAGTCTGGGGGGAGCAGAGACCCCCCAAAACCATCGCTCCTGGGGAAACGCTGGAGGAGCTCGGCATCTGGGGCACGGGGGTTTGAATTCTTTGTAAGCGGAGGATAAAGAGATCTGCAGAAGCTAGGGTAAAGTTTTCACATCCATTTATCAAAGCCTCTCTGACCCCTGTTCTAAAACTGGTGAAAAGCGGAGACGTTTGACGAGCTGCACAGCCAGCGATGCTCTCGGCTATTTGTGTCCCGGGCTTATCAGCTTTCTTCTAAATATTCTTGGGCTAAGAAAAGACCCCTGCTCCCTAAACCGCCCCATTCAACACCCGAGCTGAAAGATAATAAGTGTCTCATTAAATCCACCTAAAAGCGTCCTTCCCTGCAGCCCAAAGGAGAAGAAAAAATTCCTTCCCAGCCCCACACTGGGGTGGCAAAGCCAGTGGGAGCGCCTGGGGATGCAGGACATATGGATTGGCTAAAATTAGGGATTATCCTGCCCCAAAGTGGTCCAAACTGGACACTAAATTACCTACACAGCCATCAAAAGTGGTCTACGAAACAGGCGCTGACTCCCAAGCACCCGCCGCCCGCCGCGGGGCATTGCCGGGATTCCTCCTGTTTGCAGCCAAAACTCCAGCTCTGGATGAACAATACAGGTTTGTTTACTTCGACATCAAATACTTGATTTTATCAAATCTTTCTTCCTCTGGAACACTGCTGCTCCCATAGGGATTCAAAAATGGTTCCTTACTTTTTTGAGGGGAAAAAAAAAAAAAGCCTTTTGGTAATCGTCCAGTTCCGAAAGCACCCGGAGACCCCGCGCCAGGCGCTCAGCCCCTAAAAATCATGTTACCAAACGGGACATGTAGGAGAAACGCTTGTTAAAGCAAAGAAGAACCAAGACCTTCAGTGTTTCAGCAAAATCCCATCTCCAGACCCCGGTCTCCTAACCGACCGCCCAGCACGCAGCATCCATCACTGCGGGGTGAAAACGAGGGTTCAGCGAGGCTGGGAAACGAGGCGAGAGCCTCTCGAGGCTTCGCTGCACCAGGGGAAGCTTTTTTCCCCTCTTTTGGGGGAAGCAGAGTTCATCAGAGGACCTGAGATGCCCCAGAGGGAGGGCTGTAGCTCACACTGGGGGAAAGGCAAGCAGCCATCGCCCGCCCGCTGCCAAAAATCCTGCCGAAAGGGGCTGCCCCACGCCCCGGCATGGCACGGATGGCTTTCGCAAAGGTCGCACCTCCAGAAACCTCCTTCGTTTGTCAATAACCTGGGAAAGGTACAATTATCCCAAGTAATTCCATTCCTG
>NW_010140346.1:11804-13238 GCF_000699245.1 Pterocles gutturalis | reverse complement strand
CACCCACCCCGCCCACCCCCGGATTTGCAGCCCCGAAAGGTGCAAACCTCCCCTTGGGCAAGAGCTCTGCTGCAATCGGGACTGCACGCCGTGCCACCGGCATGGATCATCGCAGCGAGTCGGGAGGTTTAGCACCCTCCCAGAGATGCGAAGGAGGAAAAAAAAAAAAACAAACCAAACAAACCCCAAACCTCACTCGCAGACCAATTTAATCCTCCTTTTGACGTCCAAGAAATGCTACTGGTGCCCTGCTGCGAAGGAATAATCAGATTGAGGTTCTCTCCCCGCTGGCTCTAATTAAACCGGGAGGTTTCGGCGCAGGAGGAAAGAAGGAGGGACTGTGTGTCGTCCGCAGCGACAGTCAGTGAAATGCTGTCGGTGCACATCTTCAGAGGGCGGTTCAAGGGCTTTTATTTGAGGATGTGGTGACAATTCTGCACTTTTTTTTTCTTGTACAACCAGGAGAAGACTTGAGATGTGTCCGTCTTCCCCTGGTTGGGGACATAACCTCTTGCAAACGCTGCGATCAAGATGGATGTGAACCCAGGGAAGGCAAAACACACCAAGAATTAATTAAATTCTGTGGCCCAAACACTCTCGTGCAGGTTTATGCATCAGCTGGCTGGGTGTGAAAGATGAGAACGACTCTGTACTCTCCGGTTTCTTCCGTCTCCCAGCTCTGCCAGGACGGGACACGTACGAAAAGGTTAAACCTGAAGTCGAAGGGAGCCCTCGGCAGCCGAAGGCAACCGCTTCCTAGAGCAAATATTAGCACAAGGCGATGGAGTTGGGCGTCACGGCTCAGCAAGATAAAAACTGCTTCAAAACCCGACGGCTGGTTACCCGGCGTCCCACCGAACCCTGCCGCAGGGCAGGGAAGGAGAGACGGTTGCACGTAAACGCCGACGGAGAAGCCAGGAATCAATCCCTCGCTCCCCATCCATGGGATCACAGGATGGTTGGGGTGGGGAGGGAGCTTAGAGACCACCCAGTGCCACCCCCTGCCATGGGCAGGGACACCTCCCACTGGCCCAGGTTGCCCAAAGCCTCCTCCAGCCTGGCCTTGAACAATCAGTGTTTAATTAAAGGACGCTGCCGTGCCACGGAGCCCCAGCGACCGTCACCGGGAGCCGGGCATCCAGCCTGCGTCACCTGCAGGAGAGCTGATCCCGAGGGACGAGATCCGGGCGCTTCTCGGCACCGCCGCCTGCTCCCGACCACGCTCTGCAGTTTCTACAGCCTCCTTTGAAAGAGCATCGACGGACGGGGCTTTCCATGGGTTTCCGTCGCAGGGGTGTGGGAACACGAACGATATCTGACTTCCCCTCGCTGTTCCGAACTCATCGGAGGGCTGCGCGGGGTGGAAGATCTTCGGAAATGAAAGAGCTATTGTTTAACCAAACGCTGCGGCGGGCGGCCCGGGTTGGGGGGGGG
>NW_010140346.1:0-11773 GCF_000699245.1 Pterocles gutturalis | reverse complement strand
ACACAGAGCGGGAGGAAAGGCGCGATGCCCAGCGCTTCGCTTTTACGGCTGGGAGTGGGAGAGAAACCGAACGCGGGGACCAGGGAGTGCTGCACGGCCGCTCCCGACTTACGGCACCAAAATCCACGCTCCTGCCTCAAAACACACCGTTCCTTCAGCTCAGCTCCGGGACAACTTGCAGCAAATAAATAAACCCAAGTGTTTGTCCCTTGCTGTACCGCAGCGGGCATCCCTCCACGAACCAGACGGATCACAGACAGGTCGGTCTGTCCGTGCAGAATCCAAACAGGTCCCAAAAGCCTGGAGAAGGACCCTGATATCCACACTCCCACCCCAAAGCCGCATTTCCCTCGTTGCTGGCTGCAGCATCATCCCATTAACATCCCTGCCAGGGCACCAGGCTGTGCCCAGCGATGTTTAGGAGCAGAGAAAATCAGGAAAGGTTTGGTGAGCAGGGGATGAAGCTTGTCCTCGAGAGGAGACGGGCAGTCCCATACCTGATTTTGCTATTCTGCTCTTTAGCCTTTAGATATTTGAAGATTAAAAATTATCCCTGCCTCAAACAAGCAAAACACAAAAACTACTTTTTTTTTTTAAAAAAAAAAAAAACTTGCTTTTTTTTTTTCCCCATAGCGAACACTCAGCCCTATTTATAACACATCAAACACACGCCATCCTTGGCCTTCAAAACATTTGCCTGCAGTCGAATGAAAACTTTCTCCCTCCAGATGCTGGCGTATCAAAGCCTTCCTCTTCCTCCTCTGCCTCTCAACAGAAAGTTCCCTTTGAGAAATAAAAATAACCCCAAAACCCCACAGATGAGCAAGCAGACACACAGCTCTACGCTGACTGCCTGCATCGGGAAAGAGCAAGTCCAGTGGAAAAAACCAGCCCCAAAAAAAACTTTTAAAGGTGCTGTTAATGTTTTGAACCCCAGATGAAGAGGGCTTGAGCGCAGCACGACAAGTAGAGATGCGTAGAAGAAGCGGTTAAGGAAAACCAGTGCTCACTGAGATGACCAGGGCTCACTGGGATGACCAGTGCTCACTGGGATGACCAGGGCTCACTGGGGAGGACCAGGGCGGACTGGGACGGCTGGTCCCCAGTTTCCGCCGTGCCCAGGGGTGCAGATCTGTGGCTGCTTTGTAAAAGCTCAATCAAGCCATCGCCACCGCTCCGGCTCAGCACAGCGCGACTCCGCGGCATTCCCTGTAATTTCTACTCATCATCCCCGGCAGCTTTACCATCACAGTGTCGGCGGCAGTGGGGCGGCCACAGCTCCACGGAGCCGACGTGACAATTTACCCTGTCACCGCGTGTGTATTTAAAGCTTTGAAATAAACAGGTGGGAAATGGGTTTAGTCACTCGGCGCAGTCCCGGAGCTCTCCTGGCTGCAGAACCCCCAAAAAAGCCTCCTCCAAGCACACCCCCCGTTTCTACCAGCGTGTCCAGGAGAGGCAGGAGCTCGGGGGTGTCACAGCGCCTGGAAAACACCCGGGGTCCCCCCGCAGCACCCTGCAGCGGCTCCTCGCAGAACTGGCTCGTGCTGGGAGGTGTCCCGGGGCCGCCGGCAATCCCCCGCGGATGTCTGAGCGCCGCTGTGCCGCCTGTCTGCGTGTCATTAAAAGTTAATTGTCACCTTCTGGGTGTAATCCTTGGAAATGAGGTGGGAGCGGAAGGTGCTGGTCCGACAGCACCCAGCAGTTGGGATCCAGAGGGTGCTAGGCTTCGCCATTTCAGGTCCATCTCCAGCTCGTGGCACACGGAGCTGGGAACTGGGAAGAGACGACGGGTGGAATGCAAACCCACCGAGAGCTTTAACGCCGTGCACAGCCCAGGTTCTGTCTGTGCACCTCAGCTTTGGAGATCTGACTCTATTCTGCCTCCTTAGACGCTTTTAAGCTTTTTTTTCATTTTTTTTTTTAAATTAAAAATGGAAGGCATCCTTTGGTAAGGAAGGCCAGCAGACACCCCAGTTTAAGGAGAGACCGGCACACCCACAGCAAAGCACGATCTGAGCAACTCCCGACCTACTTCCAGGAGAAGAAAACAGATCCGAGCGTTTATTGCGCGGAACAGGGGATGAGCAATTACCACCAGCCTCCTCCCGGGGCCGAAGGAACGAAGAGGAAGGAACGAAGAGGAAGGCGCGATCCCCAGCAGATCCCCACAGCGGGGGGACTGGAGGCACCCAGCAGCTCCGAGGTCCTCGCGGGGCTGAGCACCGCTGCACCCGCTGGATTTTCTCACCCCAAAAGCCAAAGCTCTCCTCCCCCTCCGAGCAAGGACCTGCTGCTGGTGCCCAACATCCACCGTTGACGGAACCTCTCTTGGGACACACGGACCTCACCGCTCTCCCTGTGAAATAGCTCACTGGAGCATTTTTTCTCTGTTATCCAACCCTCCATCTTCTCCCTGACCTTCCTGCCTTTATTTTTCCTGTTCCCACCTCTCACGAGGAGGGTCAGTCCTGGCTGATTCTGGCCACCCCAGCACCAGCGATGTATTCCTGCAAAGGCACAGAGAGATGCTCCGCTGCCTCCACACACGCGCACAGGGAAAACGTGTCTCGAAACCAACCGAGCTTCCACCTCCTCACCATCTGAGCTGGGGATCTAACCACGCTCCACCCGAGGCCAGAGGAATCGCCCTGAACTGGAGCAGGAAGGTCAGCCCAGAACAATGAAGAGCTCCTTCCCTTCCCTCCTGCCAAGGCAGAAAGCCTTCAAAGTGACCTCGGGTTGGAATTTTATCATCTAGAAACCGCAAAGCAAGAGCTGCTGCATGCGCAGAGAGTTTTCTAGGGAGCCACCTGGCAAATCACCTCCTCAAAGCGCTATCGGATGACTCATCTCCATCCCGCAGATGGGCTCGGAGGAATGAGGACAGCATGAATTAAAAAAAAAAAAAAAAGATGTAACAGAAGAAGCAGCAGCCAGCAGGTCACACCGGCAGAGCTCGGGCCAGAGGAGGGCACACGGACACACCGCAATGCGGCCGCTGCTCCAGGGATTCGTCCTTTCCTCGTCTGTGGAGTGAAAATATTTAAAATCCTGGTTGTGATCCCTGTTTGAGGCTCTTCACTCTGTGCTCATCCCAAGAGAACTCTTCCAGCCAGAGAAGGACGGTGCCTCCATCCCTCCCCGAGCAGAAGCCGATGGCTCGCTGTTCCTTGGCTAATGCCAAGCTGGGGACGGGCCAGCTTTTCGGGAGGGCACAACAGTGCCACCAAAGCAGACTCACCCAGAGAAAGGTTTCAACCCGCAGCTCTCACGGCAGAGAGATGCTTGAAATGTTCTTGCTGCAGGGAAGGGGGCACCTCCCGACAGCCAGCAACAGCCATTTGCACCGTAAATGTTTTCTCCTATTATTAGTTGCTTCTTGCGTGCTCTGTGCTAAATTAGACATAATTCCTATTCAGCTGGAAAAAAAAAAAATAAAAGTAATTGGGTCAAGTTAACAGGGAAAACAAACACACGCAAGGGAAAAAGCTGCAGCGCTCTGCTCTCCCCCAGCGCTGCCCTGCTCCTCACCCGCTTTCAGCGACTACAGCGACACGAAACCGAGGGGAAACGGGGAATATTTGCCTTGCATCCAGATTTCCTGCCCAACCTCCCTCCGTCCTATCTCGGAAGAGGTTCAGTGAATCACAGCCTGACTTCTGCAAACTGCTGAGCCATCATTCCGCAGCAACTCCACCCGACCTTCGCAGACCTCAGGGGAAAAGACGAGAGACTCGGAGTCGCTCGTTAGATGGGATAGAAAAGCACAAAGCGCTGGAAGTGCCTCCGAGTAATTGCAATCCTCCGTTTCCTCTTCTGCAAAGCTTCAATGACAAACCCAGGCAGGGCACTGAGCAGTCCTGTCCTTCGGTCAGCATACGGAGAATCAGCTCCGATGGTCCACCTGGGGATTTCACAAAAAGGGGGGGGAAAAAAAAAGGAACAGGAGGGCTTACAGCACCTGTACATCCCTGGGGAGAACCCCACGGCTGCGGACAGCTTGTGAAAAAGCAGCAGGCGGGATTTCTGCTCCCTGCGCAAAGCAAGACTTAAAAACCACCTCCCCGGGGTGCGTGACACCAACGGGCATCGCCCAGTGAAAAAACACGGTGCCGGCACCCAGGGACCAGCAGGGAACCGGGAAGGAGGCAGAAGATCCTCTGGAATTGCAGCGTGACGAGACCAAACCAATTTCCCGGGACACGCAGAGGAATTACCTAAAACATTGGGTCAGGGCTGCGTTCGGTTCTGGGCGGCAGAGAGCGTTCGTGAGCGCAGGGAAGAGTTCAGGCGAGTTCCCCGGCAGGTTTAGAGGCAGGAGGGAGATCAAAAAAGATGCTGAGCTGAAGCAAGAGCTCAGCTCCATCAAAGGGACGGCAAAAAACTCCCTTTCCTGGCGGAGAGGGGGCTGAGGGAGCCCCACGCTGAGCACCAACAGCCTCGGCCAAGCAAAATCTCCGGGACGGCCCCAGCGATATCTCAGTGTACACAAACTTCAAAGAGGGAGAGAAATAATTCAGAATGCTATAAATATGCGTTTTCCTTGGGAATTTGAATTCTAGGAAAAGCTTAGCGGCTATCAGCCCTGAGCACAGCATCCTAAGGAAAAGCAAAGTGGGAACAAGTGGATATATGTCCAGAGGGCTGCTGGAAGCAATCGGGCAGCAGGTGCTGGACCGGATCGAACTCCTCAAACAGCTCTGCACAGAGCCCTTCCCCACATCCAGGTACTCCACCACGCTTCCAGCCCACGCGAGATGACGCCGAACCCATTTTTTCCTTGCTGAGCATCTTTAACACTTGCTAATACTCATTTCAGAATGGTTTAAAGGTGAAAAAAATCCCTCCAGGTGCTTTGCTTTTTTTTCTGCAGACGATGCTATAGACACATCACGATCGCCCTTCGACCCTGCAGCCAGAAATTCGGGTAGATGATATTCAGATTACATTTTCCCTGTCAAGCAGCAAAGTGCAGATTCCCTCGGTCTTTAAAACTCATCCGTTACAATTAGGAGGATCTAAGCTCCCCCAGCATCTGGCGTTCCAGATTCCCCCCCCCAAATCCTCCCAAAAACATGTGCAGGGACACACGTCAGCAAGAAGCAAGATGTTCTCTACATGCTCCACCGCGGAGCCTACAGGGACGAAAAGCAGAGGAGGGGAAAAAAACCCAACCCTCTGGCAAGAGCAGCACCTGACGCAGCGGATTTGCTCCACACGCGGATAATTCTTCACCATTTTTCTGCCTTTTGCATCATGAAGTTTCATCATCATTTTTTCAATATTAAGTTTAAATGGAGCTGGTCCTGCAAAGCCCAAACAAATTGGTTCAAGAAAGTGGTTAATAAATTCTCATGGATGAATCAAGTCTGAGCTAACAGGAGGATACAGTCTGGTTTTCAAGCTCTAGGATGAATTTTGAGGCATTTGCGCCATTAGGAAAAGCCTTTTAAAGCTTTAATCATGTAAATTTTATCTTCTGTCTGCAAGACAGAATTTCTTTATGGAGATGTGTTTAACTTTTTTCTTTTCGAGCAGAAAAGCAATTTAATTAGTGACACTATCCTGAACTTTATTAATAGCCAGTTAATGTGAGATAGGAAGAGTCGCAAATTCCCCAACGGCTTCAAAAGAAAAAAAAAATCCAGTTGTATGAATAAGGTATCGGCAACAAAGCCAACGACACACACCACGGACCAGACAGCCGGTCCAGGACCTTGGGGGGACCGTGTGTGTCCCCCAGGCCAGCCCCAGAGCCATGGGGAGGTTGGGGACCTTGCCAGCACCCCCAGGTGCTATCGGGGAACCCGTGTCCAGCGACAAAACCAGGCGCCTGCCGGAGAGGATCCCAGGGCAGCTCGACTGTCCCTCCGGCTTGGGTCCTTTCCTGCCAACAGGAACCTGAAAAAGCCACGGGATCGGAGACACAGGGATGGGGGGGCCGAGGGGAAAAGGGAAAAGGAAATACTTTTTTTAAATTTAATTATCGCTTCTATAATCACACGGAGAGGCCAAGAGGGGCTGAATCCTGCACTAAGCTGGGTCACGCAGGCGCTTATGGACAGAGAAGAGGAGTGATGCTGCGGGGTATTCCCAGCCTGGATCCTTCCCTGTCCGGTTCAGCTCCGCACAGACCCCCCTGCTGCGGGGGGAAAGGCTGGGACACAGCCATGGGAGCGGGGGACAGCTCAGGAGGGAGCAGAGCTGCAGGAAATGTCACCCTGGGTGACAGGAGCTCCTGACTTCACAGCTCAGCTCCTTCATCAGCACAATCAAGGAGAAGGGAAGGACCACGAGCGCAGCTCTGCGAGGCGGGAGGCTTATGAAACAGCATCAGCGTCTCGCTGCATCGCTGAGCTTCCACGTGAACGGGTTCAGCTGGCATCACAGACCTTCGGGATTACGGATTTATTTTATTTTTGGTCTTTTTGGTAGTTGGACATCTCGTTCGGGAGCAGGGCAAACCAGGATGGCAACAAGGCTGCACACCCCACTGCACATCAGTTCCCTCCCCGAGGGGCAGCGAGCACGCAGGTTGGATTTTTTGCAGTTTTTGGATTTTTTACGTTGGTATTTCTGGCATCTTGGGCTGCGGTCCCTCTGATTTTACCAGCCGGGGCTGCGAGCCCTGGCAAAAGGCGTTGGCATATGCAGGGATCACGGAGAGAAGGAAGAAAAAAAAAAAAATATAATGTGCTAAAGCAATGAATCAGCTCTTACAAGGCAGCCTGCCTGATCTCATCCCTATTTTGCTCTTTCCCAGGAGGAAAGTATTGGCAGGGAGAAGGGGGAGGAAGGATTTCCTTCCACCGCATCCAGAAACCATCCCTCTCGGTACCGTCCGCTTCCAATAGTTCACCCGCAACCTGCGAAAACTGAGAGTTCAACAGATAATTTCAGCCAGAAAGCCCTGAGGCGGGTGAGCAGGCACGACGAGGAGGAACCAGCGCTCCGAATGCCGCACAAACCCCCAGCCCTGCGCCACGGATCCGTCCTGCGTCCCACGTTCCCCGGCTGCAAACAAACTTCCCCTGTTTGACACTGGAAATGAGAAGGGGAGTAAACGGAGCAGGGTACGGAGAGCTGGAGCTTTCCACGTTGGTTTTCTGTCTTTGCCTTCCAAGAATCTGACTTCTCGTTACTATCAGAGCCCAATGGCTGTGAAAACAGTCTTAAAAGGAAATTAAAAAGCCAAGTTCAAGTAACTGATGCAGAGAGACGAGCCCTCCCCTGCCTGCGACTCCAGATGGGCTGAAAAATATCGAGAAAAGCTGGAAACTGCCCCGTTATGGGGCTGCTCCGCTCCGACAACCATTAACCAGCCAAATGCCGTCACGCCAGGTATTTCAGCGACGCCAAATCATGCCAGAAGTGGAGAGGGAGCAAAGATAAGAATATCCTGCACACAGTCGTTTCAGCTCGACGCGACAGCAGGCGTCCCTGCGAGCATTCAGTCGTCATCGTCACCTAGGCTAGAAGCAGCTGGAGTCTTGTCCCCGTCACTCGGAGGGTCTCCGAAAGCAGAAAACGTGCGTCCTCCTCCGCTTCCTCACCTGCCATACGTGGATCTGTGATAAAACACCCATCCCCAGCGACAGCAAACCGCTCGGGGCGTCGGGCGAGGGTGACGGCCACCACCCAACGCGGCTCTCTCCTGGACGGACCCTGGCCGGGATGCTGGGCACACGCGGCGCTGGAGCAAATCCGGCTTTCCTCCAGCCTCAGGAGGAGATTAATAGCGAAAGATAAACGTGGGAGGCTGCAGGGGACTCCAGCCCAGGTTAATATTAATAGAGCAAACACTGCGTGGCGTGGGAGGGAAGGTCAGGCTGGCAGGAACCGGCAAAATCCCTCGACTCGCCAGCGTGAATCTCCGTTTCTAGATAAGGAACTTAGAGCCCGACGCTGCCAACTACCTCTCCCAGGAATTACCTGCTGTTGCGGCACCCAGCCCTCGTCATCGAAGCGCAGCCAAGAAAAGCTGAGAAGCGACCTGCTCCCAGCATTCTCCTCCCGCTCCCAGCATCTCCTCCCGCTCCCAGCATCTCCTCCTGTCAAAAGACGGGCCAACCTGCTTGCTGGTGTCATACAGAAGAGCTCATAAAGAACACATGAGCCTAAAATAGCACCTTAAACCCTCTTTGGGTGCCTGGTTCCTCCATCTGGGGGTTCTCCTCGGGGAGAGTGCACCAGCAAGGATGTCACCCATGGATGGGGACCGGCCAAAAAGCTGCAGCGGGTGAGGACTTAATGGATTTAGAAGATTCTAGATAGAAGGAAGAAATTTTTTACAGTGTGGGTGGTGAAACCTTGGACGAGGTTGCCCAGAGAGGTGGTGGATGTCCCATCCCTGGGAATATTCACAGCCAGGTCGGATGGGGCTCTGAGCAGCCCACTCGAGCTGAAGATGTCCCTGCTTGTGGGAACTGGAGTGAAAACGTGCAGAGGAACCCAGGGTGTGCCAGTCTCTGCCGGAGCAGGATGGCAGGCGCAACAAAAACCATCTGCAGCGAGACCGGGCACTCACGGACAAGCTCCGGCTGGGGAAAGGGGCCTCGTGGGTTTGTTTTTCCATGTGGAAGGTTATCCTGCACGTTGCGTTTCCTATTTCTCTTCCAGCAGGAGATCCTGTGCTGCGCAGCACAGCTGGGATATCCGGAGAAACCCACAGGACAGCTGCGGCCAGAGCAAAGGCAGCGAGCGGAAAAGCATCTCATGCCTCCGAGAGAAAGCTCCGGAGAGCCAGCTGCTACAGGGGCTGAGTTAGCCTTAAAAAAAAAATAAATAAAAGGTAGCTGTTAAAAGGGAAAGAAAAAAAACAGAAAGAACCTCACCCAAAGAGAGATAAAGGAAATCCCAAGCCAGCGGGTCCTTCGGGGCTGAAATGGCTGATGGAGCTACAGAGTGCATCCCGGGCTCCCGGAGCGGGCAGAAAGCAAGTGCCAGCTGCTCTTCATGTCGAAAAATATCTTCAGAAGTCTTGAGAGCAGGCATTAAGCTGAGGAAAAAGCGTGCACGGCAAGGGCTGGCTGGTTTTAATTGGCACTCGCCTCTTCTCCTCGTGGAAAATGGCTTTTGGACTTTGGATGAGTCTCCGGCCGGGACTCGCAGGACACGCATTGCTGCCCCGGTTCCTGAGCCCCGGCTGGCCCAGAGGGGTTTGGGTTTGGGCCACAAAGGCTTTGGGAGCGGGTCAGTCCTGCTCGGGACGACAGCGGCGCCCAGGGCTGAACTCCAGCCTGGTTTGAGAAAGCAACGCCGGCTTCCCTCGCTCAGCCTTGCCTGGGCTGAGTCTGCTCCTGAGCCCAACCGCTGGCACATGAAATCAGGTCTCGTGTCCCCAGAAGGGCTCGGTGACACCTGAAAGGACATTACACCGCACATCTGTCCCCGGATCAGCCCCGGCCCCGTGAGCGGGCTGCGCTGCTCCGCGCTGCCGGGGGTGTGTTATCCCGGTGTGCGATCCCCCCGGGGAGGACAGTCCCGCTGTCACCAAGGGAGGGGACACGTTTGCCACCCCGCTATCACAACAGAACCGCCTCCACCCTGGGGCTGGGCCCTTGGAGCTGATAAACCCGCGGGTGCCAGGGCTGCTGCTCCGTCTGCAGCGGTGACAGACCCACCGACACACCAGAAACGTCGGATTCGCCCAGGAACCGCAGGGGCGGGCGTCCTGCCCTCACCGGTGGGTAATGGGAAGCCCTGCTGGCTTTTAGGGCTTCTATGAGTCCATATAAAAAGCGAACAGTGCAAGCAAAACCATTCCTACACCACAAAATTCCTGCAAATTCCTGAGCGGACGCTGACGGATCGAGGCTGGGATCAGCCGGTCTGGGACCTGCGAGAAGGGGCTGCGCCAGGACGTCCCACCCTGCTCCCAGCTCGTCACACCGGAGCTCGAAGCTGCTGCTGTTGTTGTTTTTCCTCCTTCCTTTTGCGAGAATGTTTTCTACAGCTTTTTTTTCTAAAGAATATTTTGCTGTAAACCAGCAAAACCTGTTCTGGATGCACACACCATCTGCAGCGTTTGCCAACGTGACTTTTTCTTTTTTCTTTTTTTTTTGCAGGATACTATCGGCTCTCTCCTGCGCGTGGGCGCCCGGCTGCCTCACCCAGGGAAGACGTGGGCTCGCAGGAATCAGACAGCAGAAGCCCACGAGCCAAATCCAGGCTGGACTGGCCCCCTCGTCGTGCGGGGAGACAGGGGGGGATCCCAAACCTGCCGCTCCAGCTGTGCCGAGGTCCTTGCAGACCTTAGTCCTGGCTCCATTTTCCTTCAATTACCAACAGACGTGGAACGAAACGTAACATTTTAGGAAAGATCTTCCACATGTTGGGTTTTGGCAGCATCTGATAGCTTTAAAGGAGCCAAAAAACAACTAATCCTCCCCTCCTCCAGCCAAGGGGAGGCTGAGGAGTGGGACCAGTGGAGGGAAAGGGAAGGAGGGTGGAAAGGGAAGGGAGAGAAGACGGAGAAATGGCCAAACTGGAACCAGGCACTCCCAGTTTCCAGCTGGAGCATCCCCATAGATACCCGTGTCCCCTCCCCGGGGCACGGCGAAGGGGGTGGCAGCGCCTCCAAAAGAGGACTGCGCCCCTCAGGTCCCTGCAAAGAGAATCGCTTCACCGATATCAGTGGAAAACCCCACCTCAATTAAAATTAAATCCTCACATTTCGGATTAAATCAGCCCCCAAACCCTGCAGCGACAGGAGCCGTGAAAGAATTTACGACGCGGCTGCAAAGACGCACGACGCAGTCGCAAACACCCGCGTCTCCCACTTTAACACCCCACCGAACATGAAGAACACGCACGGGAGGCGAATGGGCCACCAAGTCTATGTGCTGGGCAAGTGACTTCTCCCTGATCAGGGTTTAATTTTTCCACGAGCAACCAAAATGGTTCATTTCAAGGAAAACAAGCCACCTGTAACAAAAAAAAAAACCCCAAACACACCACCCAAGACCACACGATTTCACTTGGTGATAGATCTCCCCAAGAACAGCTTCACCAGGTGTTTTGAAATGATTTTTTTTTTTTAGACTTTAGAAACACGCTTCTCCTGACTCATCGATGAGCTTTCACCTCTAATTGCCCCGCGCCGCCACCACGGCACATCTGTGCCGGCAAAATCCTCCTACAGCCGGGTTTCAGCACCACCTTCCCCCGTGGAAATCATAAAAAGCCCCACGACGCAGGGGTTCACGAGCCAGGGGGTGGGGGAATGACCTCAGGAATCTGTTATTTTGTTTTGCTGTTTAAGCAAAATGGTTTTTGGTAAACAGGGCCAGGAAAGGAGGAGACGCACGGAGCAAACGTGCTCGGGGTGAGCTTCGAAGGGATTTAAACTGCGCCTGGAAAGACAGACTGAGCAAAATTGTGTAAAATTGTTCTTCAATTTCAAAAGGGCAGAAAAGCAGCGGGTGGGGGAAGGAAAAGAGGGTCTGGGACTCCTGAATAGTTCCAAAAATACATTTAAAAAAAAATCCTGACTTAATTTCAGCGGTGATCACAGCAGGAGGGAGAACCCGGCTCCATGGGATCAGGAATGACCAGAGGGTGGGGGAGAAGGTGGTTATGAACCCCATCAGAAGCAGACCCCAACATTTTGGCAGGGAGAGCTGCAGCCCCCCGCGCTGTGAAGAGCCAGGCGTCACCATCTGCGCTTCGGGACGATGTCAATTCACTACTTACCGCCGGAGAAACCCATTCCCAGATCAATTTTCCCTTGGCTGAAGATCGCTCCTCTGCCAAATGTTTTTCCAACACC
>NW_010140345.1:303-513 GCF_000699245.1 Pterocles gutturalis | reverse complement strand
GCCTTTTCACTGGCCAGTGAATAGCTCTCCAGAGCATTTACTGTAGAAGAGCCTTAGAAGAATGTCCCTCTGCAGAAAACACTGAAATCTTCTGTCTGGGGCACCTGCAACAATCCCTTTCAAGCCAAGAAGGGAAAGAAAGCTGATTTTTCTCATTCCAAGGCACTGCCAGCACTCTTCAGCCTTTCTCTATACATTTGTCCTCATAGC
>NW_010140345.1:0-210 GCF_000699245.1 Pterocles gutturalis | reverse complement strand
AGAAGAGTACTATCAATTCACAAGTTGCTGCCATTCAAGTAATCATGGTTTGCTGTTGAATATCTGTTTATCATTCCTTTGATAAGACAAATCCATGGGGATTTCTTAGTCTTTCAGTTTAATGATTAAGGCCAGTTCAGCACTTTCCTTACAACTTGCAAGATTTATCGCCATATCTTTTAAGTATGACCATCAGTTAGTCATACTATG
>NW_010140344.1:12062-77975 GCF_000699245.1 Pterocles gutturalis | reverse complement strand
GGAGGTGACGCGGGAGCGGAGCGCGGCCCCGACTTCCTGCGGGCCTCGGTGGGCCCGGCCCCGGGAACCCGCCCGAGGGGATATCGCCGCCGTGGGGGTCTCGTAGTTCTTGGGAAACTGGCTAAAACCTGGTTAATCTGCGGGGAAGGAATCGGCGCTGGTATTGCTGTTAGAAATCTGTGCGGAAAAAATGCGCTGGGAGCCCCGGCAGGGCGCGGAGCCGTCGCGGTCCCTCGGCTCCCCGCAGCGCTGCGGTGCCCGCGTTGCCGTTACCCGCACGGGTAACACACCCCTGACCTCCTTCCCCGCACAGCTGCAAACTGTCGCTCTTTGTGCACCTCACCTGCTTGTTGTTGGTTTTGGGTTTTTTGTTGTTTTTTTTTTTTTTTTCTCCTCTCTGTCTTTTCCGCATTATTTCTGTTGTTATTCGGTCAGAGCTGAGCGGGTGGGTTGTAGCTCGGTGGTCAGCTGCTCGGGGAGCGGGGGGATGAAGCTGGGTTTAGCCTGGAGTGTGCGAGCGACTGCCCAATGATTTGTCTGGGAGCAGAGAGTTCATCAGCTGGCTTTCAAGGAGCGATGTTGTTCTTCATCTGTAGCCAAAATAAACTGGTTCACGTGCTGCCTTACAGTGAGTGCAGACACTCCAGATATTGCAGCATTTTCATAATCGTTATTTTGGAGGTCTTGCAGTAATAGCGATACCAGGTGCAATTCAAACGTGGCACATTGTGAGTCTTCTTAATCTTATTTCCATCTTTCTCTTTTTTTGGGGGGTGTTTTTTATACTTGAAAAAGTGGACTTGCTCTTTTGAAAGTCTAGGATCTGCTTTGCGGCATTTGGTGTCCTCACAATGTGAGCTCTGGAGTGGTACCTCCCTAAAAAAGTGGGGACCAGCTGCTTCGTGATTCAGTTTCTTCATTTAAGAGATGGAGGTAATTTAGCTCGCAGAGATACTCTGGAGGCAGGTTAAGAAATATCTGTGTGTAAACAAATAGCTGCTCCAGTTTTATGTAACTAGAGAGCTGACAACTTGGGCATTTAATTATTTCAGACTAATAGACTGAAATAAAAGCAATGTAGAAAGGTAAAAATGAAAAGCCTTTGTGTTATGAGTTTTTGAGTCGAATCTTTAAGATAATAGGAGTGCTTTAAAAAAAAATTCCCTGAGTAATGTTTTAGAGGAAGGAAAAGCCTTACTCTAAAGTTCAGTGGTTGGGTATTTCAGTTCTTGAGGCCAGAACAAAAATGCTTGAGAAAGAGTACCTCAGATCTTCTGCGTTGTCTAAGTTGTATGTGGAATTTGACTTGGCTTTGTGCAGGCATAGTTGTTAAAACAAAAATGTTAGGCTATTCAATGGGGATTAGTGCCCCTGTCTATGAATCTTGTACTTTTTAACACGGTGCAGTGCGTTTTGGTGCATCTGAGGTGTGTGCTCTCTGAGCTTCTGTGCAGCAGCTTGTCCGAGGCTGCTTTACTGGGACGAAATTTGTACCGAGGTACAACATGGAGGTTTGGCCAACTGAGGGAGTTTCTTTCCGGAGGTACCTGCTTGTGTTCCCCCTCTGGGAGGGATGCTGGAGTGGATGAGTGAATGCTTTCTCCATGTTTGGCAGGTCTAATCTGGTGCTTATTTTAAAATATATCCTTTTAAAAATTCCTGTGTGTTTGTATTGTTTAAGGCAGGCTTTCAGTTATGTTTAAAAGAGAAAATTATTCAAGCACCTTTGGTTCCTAAATAACTTTAGGATAGGTGTTCAGGGTTCTGATGCTGCAGATTTTGTTCTTGTGATGGTATGGAAAGCTGTATGGTTGGGTCCATGTGTTTTACTAATAAGAGACACTTCTGCTTCAGACTTCTTGCATCAGTCTTGTGGGTTTTGTTTTTTTTTTCCCCCTTCTACCTTTTATCTGTTTTCTGCATTAGGAGGTTTCTGAGGCACTGAGAGCTTCCTTGCAAGTTTTGTGCCAGTATATTCTTGTTTCTTACAACACACACATTTATTGACGTGACTGGGCGGCAGCCACAACAAAGAAGAAAGCTGTTTGTTCTGAAAACAACCCCCAGTTACAGAGCTGCTGTTCTAGATGGCCGGGCCCGGTGATAACACAGGCAAAGATGCAAGTCCTGGGGTCAGAAACTGGGACGCAGGCAGAAGGCTTGAAGTGAGTTGACATGCCAAATCATCCAGGAGGAAAAAAAAAAGGTGGTGGAGGCATGGTGATGGGGGGAGCAAGGGGAAGTAGAGGTCTTCAGCAGCCAGGCACCAGGTATTAGCATGCATCCTAATGAAGTGTATTTCTGGTGGCGATTGGGAAGAGGTGCAACTGAGTTGCCAAGAGAAGGGGACTGTGGAACTTTCCCTTTTTGTTCTAGAAACATAGTTGCTGTGATCAGTTCTGCTCTGCTCTTGTCAAAGCAGAGGCACTTGCTTGGGCTAGGGGAGAGATTCAGAAAGGCTGCAGCAAGCCCATTTTTTTATTTTTTCCGAGGAGTTACCTCCTTCTTAAAGCTAAATAAAATTTGCCTGTCTGGCCTAAAGCTTTGAGAAACTTTGTGATTGCACAGTGTCACCTTGGAGGGGATTCTGTGCCTGCTGTGGTATAACAGTGACTGAACACACGTTTTCAGTTCAGTTTAACATTGCAAATTCTGAGGTTACTGCTTGCCCTGTGGAGTGCAGCACTGCTAAAGATAACTGATCACCCCAAGCACTTGGGTGCCAGGCTGAGCTACCAGGTTGACTCTCAGAAACGACACAGTCCTCTTAACGCGGCATTTGGCAGCTTCTGCATTGATTCTGCCTCTTGGCACGGTCAGTTTGACTGAGGAAGCACCACGGAGGAGACTGCATCTCCTGCGAGCTTGCAGTATTCGCGGGAATTTACGTTAGCCAAAAATTGGCGTTTTCTCCAGCCTTTTGGCATGGCAAGGCGTACAGGTGCGTGTGCGAGCGAGAGGGGAAGCTCCGGCTTCTCGACGTGGGGTGAGGGTGGCTGCGCTTGTGCAGGGGGACGGTGGGCAGTGGGTGGGGTAGAGGGAAGGGGTCCAGGGTGCTCGCCTTGTGGCAAAGGGCAAGAAACCCTTGGGCAAGGCACCGGTTTTGAAGGCAGGACGGTGTGGCTGATATCTTTTAGCAAGGAAACCTTTAGGAAGGCCTAAGGATTCTTATTGTGCTTTGCTGTTTGGAATTAGGATGTCCTGAGGCTGCTGTAAGATTTTTTTGGAAAGCATGTAAATGCAGGTGGTAAGAGGTAGGGGATGTTTTCAGGTGAGAATACCAGATCCTACTAGTGACCTTCTTAACTGGGGCCCCCATTGTGAGCTGCATATTGAGCTCATGGTTTATTTTCAAGCCTTACTTCACTGCTCAAGGTTTGTGAGGTCCAAGAGCATGATTTTACCTAAAGTTGTGCCTTCCTTTAACTGGAAAATACACGTTTCAGTGCTTGTGTTTGGACAGATGTAGCAGACAGTGCCTGTCACCAAGAACTGGAAACACCGGGTTTGGTCCAAATTCTGTATCTGGTTTGCCAGTTTTTAAAGTCGATCTCTCTTTCTATTTTCCCAGCTGGGAGCAGGGATTAATCAGGCTTTGAAAATGTCTCACCTGGCAGGCAGGCAGAAATGTTCATGTTAGGAACATGCCTTAAAACTGACAGGAGTTTTGTTTTTGCTGTTTAGATGCATTTTGAGTGATTGGACACACTGTGAATTCACAAAAAGGAGTTCCTTATGCTTTCGAAAGGCTGAGGTTATTGTATATTGAAATGCTTCAGAAATTGGTGAGGCTTCTTGTTTTCTTCAGGCAGGACAAGCAAATTTTGAAATTCTCAAATTGATGTACCTAACTTTTGTTCATAAATTTCAAAATGTTTTTAAATATCTTTGGTTCAGCTGCTAATGATGTACTGGTGCTTAAATTGTTTTAATAAACACACCTTCCTCGGGAAATATAGTATTTTTAAGACTCCTAGAAAGTATTGGGTGCTTTGTATAATAAATAGGTCATTGTTTCCCAAAATATCTAAGCCCAGCGTTGGTGTTGGTATAGCTCTGGCAATGATGAGTTTGCCCAAAGTTGAATGCTTACACAGCACAGGTTTGTGACTGAAATCCTGGCTGTTCCTGGAAGAGATCTGGTTACCTGTTGCCAACAACTGTACTACCTTTCAATCTTTGGTCAGGGCTGTTTTCTCTGCCAATTAACAAAAGTTGTTTCCTTTCTTTAAAGGAGTTATTTTGATAAGACATGTTTAATTCTTTCTAATTCTGTAGTTTCATTTCAAAGAAAGGCAGCTGTAGGAAGGAATCAACATGTTAGGGCAATGGTGAGTGTGATTTAAAAGTAGTATTCAGAAAGGGATTTAACATAATGTGAACCAGAATGAGGGCAGCTGGTAGGGGTATTAAGGGATGGAAATACACTAAAAAGTCTTTCCAATTTGTCGTCTTCTTTTTTTTGGTTTCTGAAGTTTTCTGCTTCCTGTCTAGGTGCTGGATGTTTGACTTGGTGTGTACCCCCTTGTGACTGTCGGTGTGCGTAGGCTTTCCCATAGCTTCTTTTATGAGTGAAGTTAGAGTTTTATCCAACAGCGTGGGGTTTATTTTAGAAACAAATGTAATACTTTCTATTCTTAAGTTGAATTTGTTTGTAATTTGCCATCATTCTATAACTGCTGTAACTAACAGATAAGGCAGAGAAAAGGCTGTTTCTGGAAGATGGTTTTTAAAATCACCTTTGAATGTTTAACCCTCTTCCTCTTGGAAAGGTCTCAGAGACCTGGAGGAATTAAAAATAAAATATGTTTCCCCTATGCCTGTCTATTGCCAAAGGACACTCTCTTCTAAAGGCATCTTCTGGGGATTTGGGCTTTGCTTCTCCAGAGGTCAGACAGACGCTGGTTGGGCAGTTTCTTGTGGAAATAGCTCACTGGAAGGGGCTGAATTGAAAGTACGCTTCAGCTTCTGTATTATCTGCTTTAGGACGTTTAAAAAAAAAATATATATATATATATACAGTTGAATAAGTTATGTTAAAGTTTTAAATTGAGCAACTTTTAAAATACCAGACCATTACTTAAAAGGTAAAAGGAGAAGAAATGTAAGAGTCATTCAACTTTTTCTTCTGTTTTAAACTGTTTGACCGATCAGGAATTCATAAGAGAAGGAATGAAACATTTTCACCTTTTTGCCAGGACTCTACAGCTGGCTAATGCTAACTGTTTGCAGGGAAACTAGTTTGCTGTTGTCACCTGTTCCCAGTTTTCCTCCAAGTAACCACACCAATCAACACTGCTTTGTACTTGTTCTGTTACCAAAAGCAGTCTGGCTGTGGTGGGGGGATTATCAGGTTTGTTGATGTGGGCAGGACCCTGGTTAAGGGTGAGAGAACTGGACCTTGGCAGAACAGTTAGTGGCAGCAGGGTGATCTACAGACTTGGACACGACTGCACTGATTTACGTGTGTAGGTTATTCTGACAGTGATGTCTAGAAGCCCTGTGTGTTTCTAAGAGGGCTGAAGGCTTGTACAATTTGTGCATACTAGCCAAAAATAGCTGTCCCCAGCTAGCGGCAAGTGAAATTGTGTGGTGCCAAACTGGGATGCTACAAGGAACTCTTCTCATGTAGCAGTTTGGGTGTTTGAAGAAGTCGTTGTACTTGTCTGTCATCACACAAATGGAATATAATTCATAGAATCATGGAATGGTTTGGGTTGGAAGGGACCCTAAAGACCAATGAGTTCCACCCACCTACCATGGGCAGGGACACCTCCCACCAGCCCAGGTTGCCCAAAGCCTCATCCAGCCTGGTCTTGAACCCCTCCAGGGATGGGGCATCCACAGCTTCTCTGGGAAGCCTGTTCCAGTGTCTCGCCACCCTCACAGTGAAAAATTTCTTTCTAATGTCTAGTCTAAATCTGCTCTCTTTCAGCTTATACCTGTTACCCCTTGTCCTCTCACTACACTCCCTGATAAAGAGTGCCTCCCCATCTCTCCTCTAGACCTCGTCAGGTACTGGTAGGCTGCTGTTAAGTCTCCTCGGAGCCTTCTTTTCTCCAGGCTGAACAACCCCAATTCTTTCAGGCTGTCCTCATAGCGGAGGACAATTCTCCCACAAGAAATGATCTCTGGTTTTCTATACAGTGCTGCTATAATGTGCTTAGAAAATGAGTTATGTCCACCCAACCCATCTCTGTGTTTGTGGGTTGTTTTTTGTTTGGTTGGTTGTTTTTTGGGTTTTTTTTGGTTTTTTTTTTTTTTTTTGAAAGGCCATGCTCAAGTGCTTTTTGTATTTACAGTACATGCATTTGATTTCTTGTAGACTCTGCTCCTTCTGGCTGCATTTATGGTCAGCGTGGGTATGAAGAAGTGTCTTGAGCTGGGGTCTGTTCAAGGAGTTTTGGCAAACTGGTGAACTCTTCCAAGCAGTTGGGATCATAGGGGCGGCAGGGCTGTACTGGTGTCCACTGGTGTGTGCTGTGGCTGGGAAAACCGACTCGGAAGGGGCAGAACTTCCCACTGTGGCGTTTGGTGCCAGGCTGTTTTACTGTGCCCTAAGAAGAGTCGGGGGTTCGGCCTCCGGGGCTGTTGAGCTGAGCTCAAGTTCCCACTATTGGTAACTGCAGTTGAAGCAAGGCTTGGCCTGCCACTAGAGAGAAACAAAGAGCTCTGTCCTGAGCGTATACGAAAAAGATAGCTTTTCTGCAGGGAGCCATTTCTCTATTCTTTCCCTTTTGTCTTTTCCCTTATTATTCTTTTTTTTTTTTTTTTTTTTTCCCCCCCATAGCTGACATTTGGCATCTCTACCAGTGTAATGAGGGAGCGATGGACCCCTTAATCTTGGGTTCTTTCATTTTTTTGCCATCCTGGCACACACTGTGTGTTTCCTCTTCTCTTTCCAGTTAGCCCTGAACCTCTAATCTGGATGGGTAAGCCACGGCCTTGTCTTACCATTGCCCAATAATATGTCCAGATGTTTAAAAAAAAGCCTTTACTTTCTATTAATTAGAGTTACTAGTGATCTCTCCTCACAGCAACAGTAGCCTGATGCTTTCAGAATGATATCACTCTGTTGAGTGACGATTGTCTAGGTTAAACAGCTGTGAATTCTGTTAGAAATATAAAAGCGCACTGAGCTGTATAGGTACCTCCTGCAGGGTACCCTTTATTCAAATAACTTTTGCTCTGGAATGTGTGATCCCTCCCTGCCTGTAAATGCCAGGCTTAATTAAGAGAGAATCTCAACGATGAGATGCAGACTTGATTTTTTTTTTTTTCCCTACTTGCCCTTTTCCCCATTCTCCTTTGATGTTTAGAAAACCTCAGCTCATGAAAATAAAGACTCAAAAGTGTCTTCTAGTTAGTGAAATCTGAGTAAGCGCAAACGCCTTAAATCATGGATTTGCATGCAATGCGCACGCTGTGGGCTGTCTTGTCTGTCTTCGGTTGACTCAGGTTTTTAAGTAGGTAGAGCAGGGATAAGTAATTTCCTTGTTTGAGGGTTGAATAAGCTTTTTCAAACACCTTTGAGTATATGTTATCATTATGCAGCGTTGCACAATGGTTCGTTGAAGGAAAACTGTGGCTGTGGGCTGTATAAAATGAAGCGTGGCCTGAATTCAGCTGGTAGGCGGTAACTACCCAGCCCTGCGGCAGAGGGTGGAAATCCATCCCTCTTGATTTAATTCCTTCTCCTCCACCACGCCCTGCAAGGGCTGCTCCTCAGAGCAAGGTGGGAACGGGCATCCCCGTCAGCTCAGCCGCCTGCCTCATTTCTCTTTGGTCTCATCTGCTGGCAGTAATGGCATCATAGCCTTGCTGAGTGAGCAAGGAACCCCCCCAAACCCAGGGATTTTAACGTGCCTGGGATTTTGTTCTTTGCATTAGTATGAGAAGATTAATTTCAACGTGTAGATGTGAATAATAAAAATAGAGCTGCCTGTTTTTAAGCCCTCCATCAAAGCATTTTAAATGAGGAAACAAGCAGAAAGGTAAATGCTCCCTAGAGCTCTTGCACCCAGCAAAACATGACCGAGGATCAGCAATCAGGGCAAGAACAAATCGGTGCAAAATTATCATCAGTAACAGAAATGCAAGCATGCAGACCAGAAGCGAATAGTGCCAGGAATGCAGAATGACAGACAAGTCCAACCCTGTTGCTGTCGAACCAGGACAGGATTAAATTTACACTGATGGCAGTGTGAGCAGGACCAGGCACTCAGGGACGCCTCTCAAATTGGCCATCAGTGGATGCACACGTGGAAAGCCTGCCACATTTCCCAAATACTCGTAAAGGCGTGTTCCTGCCAAACTTTAGGGGAAATGGGAAATAAAGGCAGTTGGGAAGTCACTTCTGAGGCCCATGTAGTGCTGTCGCCTGTGGTGGTTGAGCTGTTTCAGAGGCGATGAAGCAGAGAAGAGGTTTCAAGTTCACTGGTGGTGAAATATGTCACCACAGTTCAATAGTGCCAAATTTATTTTATGAAGCAAGAATGACGGCTCAGGTGGGGGTTGATTCCTATGCATGGTTTAAAGGGAGAAAGCAGAGACGTATCACAAGCATTGCAGGTGGCTGCAGTATACAGTGAAGTCAAGTATAATTAATTTGCTTAAATTTTCTATGTTCTAGTGGGCTTTTACCAGGAGTCTTGTGCATTTTGTCTCTAGTCTATGCCTCTCCTGATTTTTCCCTGTTGATATCTTTTTCAGTCACTAAACGTAGGTGATAATTAAGAAATTATACTACCCCACCTCCTCCCAATTAAAAAAGTTATTTAAAAAAAAAAAAAAAAAGGGAGAAAAATTTGTCCATACCAAGGTTTCTGCTATTGCGGGTTGGTTTGGTATTTTAGTTTTGGTTTTGTTTGTTTTTTGTTTTTTTTTTTCCTCTTTTGTATATACAGTCTTGGTGAATCTGACCTGCCGGTTTAGAAGGCTGCCGGACTCTTGGAAGTGTAATCTGCTTCACTTATATTTATGGCTGATTCTATGAAAGTTGTACTTTATTGTGCCCACACCAAGAGGTGAGGATGATTTATCCATAAGCACCATGTGGTGAAGAAGTACTTGCTGAAATACATTTGTTTGTGTGTCGGCTGTCTGGAGGATGAGAGGATGTCTACCACTGGCTGCTTCTTAGAAGACTGGGATCTGTTTTCATTTTTAAAATGACATTTTTGTTGACTGGTTGCTGGTTTTCAGTACAAGACTTTGCACATCTGCAAAGTGCCTTAAGGAGTAAATAGTTGAATCGCTTTAGGTTGTAATGTACTTTGGCAATGGGTTTGAGGACTATTTTTCTTTAGGAAGCCTTAGCAACCCTTTCAAATACCCCATTAATAGGATATTTGTCTTCTGTAACTTGCTTCACAGTAAGCACATCTCATTACAGTTTCAGAGAGACTATTCCTTCTTCTGAAAAAAATAGTTTTCTTTCTGTTTTTTTTTTCTTCTGTTCACCCATGCTTTTTTTTTTCTTCTTCCCACAGTTTGCATCTTCACTTGGCAATTAAACAGCAATTATTTTTCTCTGTGCAAGGTTTTTCCTTCTGTTTGTGTGACTCAGCAAAAATCATACGGAAATTGAGGGGTCAGAAAAAGACAAAATGGAAAGAATGTAGCTGGGTATGTTATACGTGTCATCTGATTTTGCAAAAGACTGAGGTTCTCCTATACTGTCATTAGAGTGGGAGCATTATGCATTGCCTCTGTCACATGTGGCAGTAAAGGGAAGCCCGCAAGAAAGGACCTGTTTATAAACTGCATGGTTGTAGCCTTGCTGGCTGAAGGAGGTAAATTGGTGTTTGTGGCTGTTAATCTTGAAAAAAAGATGCTGGCAATTTCTTGGCTCCATTCCTGGGTCAGCCTTGCTGAGCAGTCAGTTTGGTTAATGTGTGTCCCTTTGTAAATCTTAATGAAAAATTTTTGTTTGATGAGCTCAGGTATTTTTTTATTTGGTTGTTGGGGTTTTTTTTAGCTGTTTTTTCATCTGCATCATTTGAAGGCGGTATCTTGCTTGTTTGTGCTTGTGAGTTAGGGAGATCTGTGCTTGTTTGGAGTATCTGTGGTTAGTCTAGTTTCCTCTCTCCTGCCCATAAAGAAAAGTTAAAATAACTTTTGGTTTTCACAGTGATTTGGCATTGACCAAACAGGTTTATCAGAGACCCCCTAAAGCTGCAAAGAGATGTTTCAGCAAGCCCCGTGGAGATTGGTGCTTGCCTTTTTGGTGGCGAGAAGGCTTTGGGAGCTGCATGTTGCACTGGAGCATCTGCACATGTTTTTAATAACCATAGGTGGAACAGATCATCCCACGGGCTCTTACGGGCCATTATCAAGGTTACTCTTGTTCTTGCTTTTGCATAAGTCCTCTTTTGGCAGGCAGAAGACCTGCGACTCCATTTGCCAAGTCTGTGAGAAAGTAATCCTTTGTCTGCCACTGCTGGGTTTTTTGCGTAACTTCTCTGAGTTGAAATGAAGAGATAAGTATTTTCAGTCTGTGAAGGTAGTCTCGTACTGTTCCAGAAGACTCCTTTGTGGATCTGATTAAATAAATCTCACTGATCCATACGCTTCAAGTTGGAAGGCAAAACGTCCAAAATGATTTGTTTTGCTTTTCCTGGAGAAAACAATCTGAGATTTGCTGGTTTGGTGAATCTTTCTGCAGCGGTGAAATAATTTCAGATTTATGAGCTGCTGAACTAACATGCTGTTAGAGATGGGGCAGGAAGCGAGCTGTGGCTAGGTAGCACCATCTGAATAAAAACTTGTCAGAAAGCTGCTTTCAGCTGATCCCTGGGAGGAAGTGAGCTATAATCAGTACTAAGTGAGCTAATCACAGGAAATCTATTGCTCAACAGGAGCCTTTAAAAAAAGTGGGGGGGCTGAGAGGGGAAGAAAGGGAGAAAGAAAAATACCCATGCAAACATTTCATTTTGGTTTTTTTGCTCCAAAATCTGTTTGGTCCAAGAAAAACGGAATAGCTGATGAAATGAGCAGCCCTCCAATCTCCACTTAAAAACTGCCCAATGTGTATATCTCTTTGCCCTTTCTTCCAGGATAATGAAGCATCGAGTCTTGTCTTCTTCAGGAAGGTGGTTTTTTTCAGGTATTAAAAGGTGGTGGTGTGATGAGGCTGAGGATAAGCTATCTACCAAAACCATTGAAGGCTTGGGGCCAGTGTACCGGGAATGAGTCTCCAGACATTTTCAACAAGGACTTTTATAATATAAACCAAGACTATCTTAAGTCTGTCTTGTTACGTCGGTCTTTTCTTGGAGCATCACACGCTAGCTCTTTTATTATATTGGTTTTTAATTACGCTGTGCTTTTTTTCACTTGATATCTTCTGCTTTGGAGATTTGTTTGTGAGACATCTATTTTGCTATTTTCCTCTGCTCTGGACCTGGCTGCCCCGGATGCCGCTCTTTGTGCATGACAGACATTGCCCATAGCACCCTATAAGGCTCTACAGGAAGAGAGCAAATGGCAGCTGCCGCTGCGCAGATTGCTGTAAGGATAACTTTCTTTTCTCAGCCCTCGTGCTCTCTGCTAGAGCAGGGACAGGGAAATGCACTTACCCTCAGGGCTTTTCTCACTTTTCATCTGTTCTCTTTTCTTCTTCCATTCCTTCTGTTGGACAACAAATGGTTTTGCTGCGATGCTTTCGAGCACCGTGCCTGCTGCCTGTGTCCACGGCCCAAACGTTCTGCAGCTCTCCTTGCAGCAGTTCAGGTGGGGTCCCAATAAGGTCCTCCAGCTGTAGTGGCACATAAGGATTATGATTTCAAAAGTGAAGTGGTTATGTTTCTTAACACACTTTTAGCCTGAAATCCGTTGCTTCTGCTTTTTGGTCAGCCCTGCAAAATAGAGGTAAATTTGATGTTTGTGTTTCTCCTTTTGTATTACACTGCTGGTAGTAAATGAGTTGGGTAATTTTTACTTGCGATAAACGTAACTGAGTTCAGTTTGCAGCTCCCAGAGGTTCTTGTCAGAGTATGGGCATACAGAGGATTTGATTTATTTCATTGATTTAGTTCTGGCTCCTTGGAGATCTGTTGCTTAAGTTGCAGTGTAAAGCAAGGTTATTATGTGCCAGGAGTACAAATTTATGTACAGGTTATCAAACAGCTCTGAGCTTGATGGGTTGTGTTTTGTTTTTTCCCAAGCAGTAGTGCAATTTACTTTTGCATCAAATCCCAGGCAGTGAAACGCAAATGCAGCCTAGACTCCTCAAGTACATTAAATTGAACATCTTAAGAAGACAAATTCAGCTCATTACGATATGAGAATTTTATACACCAGCTGTTTTGTTTGCCGCATGGCACCATCTTCCTACCCCGGCTTGGGCCTTACGGTATTACACTGTAAGACTGATGCGCGTGTACACATAATGCATATTTACTGATCTGCTCAAGCTCCAGGAAAAACAGGACTGTGCAGTCTAGCAGATAGGAAAATGCTTGTCTTCAATTTAATTTTATTATTTCCCTTTAGTCATTCTGCAAACAAGTTTGAGAAGAAAAATGTTTGTCCTTTTTTTTAGAAGTTAGAGGAGTTATGTAGCGGCCCCGTGGCGCAGAGGGGCCTCCGTGGCGGAGCACAAGCACATCGCTTCAGCTGGGACGGGCGTGCGTGTCAGCCTCAATGCGGATCACGAGGGAGGCCGAGGGAGCCAGGGACCAGCACAAGAGCTGTACTTAGGAAGTTCTTCAGGAAGCCGCCCTGCTTTACGCACACACAAGGGGGAATTGAGGGGGGGACCAACCAAAACCAAAAAAACCAACAAAAAACCAAGTCAAAGACAGAGCATTCAGACTAATGTGCTGCAGCAGTGTGTGTTCATCAGCTTTCTGAAAACCCTGCCCAATTCTCGCTTTACTTTCCATCTTTTACTCACTGTCAGGGTGTTTCTGGGTGTTTACCCACCAGTGGCAGCAACAGAAACTGCTGTCTCTTCTGTGACCTGGGTATTGGGCCCTTTTCTTCCCCAAAAGGAAGAAAGCTAGCTCAAGAGCACAAGCAGCAGAACTGACTCCTGGAACATTGCTGTAAAAGTGAAACTCCAAATGCATGTGCAAATCAGTCTCTGCAGGTCTGTTCAGGGGCTGGGAGGAAGAGGATGAGTGAAGCCACCCAAGGAGCTCCCCTGTGCTTGTCTTGCCTCAGCAAAGGTGGAAAGAGGAGTTGCACTTCTGAGGAACCTAGCTTCAGGTTTCCCACTGTTGGTGGTGAGTGATTTAGGACAGCACAGACCCTGCCTGGCTGCTTGCTGCTGCCTCTGCAGCAGAGGAGAGAGCGCATTTGCTCTTCAGCTGCTGCAGTTCATGATACGATGGTGTCCAAGGCTGCTGAGGATGAAGAGAGTACTTCCAATTTTGCTGGCCCAGTGCAGGGAAAGAAACCTTTGTCAAAAGGAGAGGACAGCTATTGGGAGTAGTGTCATACGCTGGCAATAAGGACTGAGAATCAGAGCCTTGTGGTCACCAGCGCTGGTACCTGTGAGTATATTTTGTGGAGTAAGCAGCAGAAATACTGGTAGAAAAGCTTTTAGCTTTTTTTGTGTCCTTTTTAATTTTTTTTGTGGGTGTAATGGGTTGCAGCACTGTCCTGCAGTGGGAACAAATCTGTTTGAAGTCCATAGTTAAGTATTGTTTGCAGCTTCACAGCTTGTCTCTGTGGTTCATTGCATTGCTTTCCACTTCTTGTAATTAAATGTAGTGCAACTAGTGATTGTGGGGGAGTTGCTGATGTGCTTGAATAGGTTATTACTGGTATTATATTCACTGGCAAAGATGAAAGTGAATCCCTTTCCCCTGATTATGTCCTCTTCCATATATTGCCTTTGCTTCTTCTGTCATCTTTCTTCCAGATTCAGCATCCTTTTACGAGGTTGCTCTAGCTTAGGTTAACCATTTTAGTAAATGTCTTTCAACCAAACTAAAAAAAACCCCCACCATTAATTACGTTGTCTGATTCTGTCAGAGAAATATGAACCTGACATCCCCTTTGCCGGTATACAGACTCCTGGCAGGCACTGGAAAAAATGAAAATTCCTCTGGTCCTTGCAATTCCCTACGCAAGCTGTGATTCGGTAAGGCAGGCACGTGGGTGATGGTGCAAGAGTGATTATGCCTGGCTGCTGCAAAATGAACAGGCTCCTTTTCCTCTCTGGGGGAGTGAGAGAGTAGAAATGGAGCTTCAGGGTGTATTTGCACTCCTCTTTTTTTTTTTTTCTTTTCTTTTTAATCCTTTCTCCAGTCATTGCCCATAATGCCAAACCTCCGCAGCAATTTCAAAAGTACTTCCTGACGCCGTGGAAACTTTCCCAGCATAATGAAGACAGGGTAAGGATAAAGGAGAGAGGGACTGCTCTTTTCTTCTGCACTCAGCTGTCACAAAGAGACTAGCTGTTTGGATTTGAACCTAAATGAAATGATTGATTTTTAACTTTTGATGATGACTGAAGGATCAGATTTTTGTTTCCTGAAGTGATCTGTTGTGACTGGAGCTGTTGTAATTTATTTAAACTGGGAAATCAAAGCTGCCCTGCACTGAAATGGTCCCTTGTGCAACACAGTTTTGGATCTAGCACTTTATGTTAGTGATGGTGTTTGAAACAGCTGCTCAGAAGTTATACTACTTTGTGTTATTCAGTAAATCATATCTCTTAAGCTTTTCCTAAAAGCTGAGGTTTTACTAAACTGCAGATTTAATGGGCTTGAAGGATTTTGTTTAACTGCAAATGAAGGAGCCAGTCCCTCAGGTGGGAATCTGATGCCCGAGTTCTCTGCCACTGCAGCCTGCTCCACCAGCCCCGCAGCTCCTCTTCCTCTTGTAGAGCTCCTGGGCTCTATTTCGAGCAAGGTCAAGGACATTTCTGAACACTTGGAACATGAAACACTGCAGCTCTGAGGCTTCTCTGCAGATGCTGTTATGCCAGTTTCTTGGAGCACCTTATTTTCTTGTGGAATAGATGAGGTTTGGATTTCTATTTACTTGCTTCCAACTTGTTGCTTCTTTCCTTCCCTTGAGCACGCAAGGTGCTAAGGAGTAACCTGTTTTGGATCAAGAAGCTGTAATACCAAGTACGCAGTCACCCACCTTGTGCTGTTTGTGTCACTGAAAATTCTGAATTATTACTATAGTGAGAAATTGATTTAAAAATATGTAAACAGAAGTGCAATAAATGCTTTTGAAATCTGCAACCTGAATACGATGTTACAGTGTTGTTAATTCATACCGAGCTCTCTTCAAGGGAGCGTGTGGGGAATTAGTATGGGCTTGGAGGGCCAAGTCTGTTCTTGTCCAGTTTCAGATGCAGGTTAGTTGTTTATCCTTACATCTTGCTCTTGCTAATAGCAGGCAGCTCAAAGACCTGCACAGATGGAGGAAATAATAGGGTTTACTTTAGAAAAATACAAAAGGCTACTCATGATGTTGCTTTCTTCACACAGTATATCCTTTTGGTGAAATATGTGATGTGCTGCTTTACCTGCTATGATTTATTTAGCTGTTATTTCTTTGTGCAAAAGGAGGAGGGCTTTCTTTTAAATGTCTGTTCCCGTTTGGCTAGCTAGGGACCCTATATCCTACTCTTTTCTGAGATTTGATCAGCATAAGGGAAATGGATTATGGTCCCCTGTACTGCCATCGCTCCAAGCCCAACTTCAACAGAACTCTTGAATATCCTATATCTGATTTGGTGATTCACACCAGAAATTTGTACATCTCAAACTCGTGGCGTGCACTTTGTGCAAACAATAAGTATTGTTAGGGAGGCATTTGGGATTAAAATTTCTGGGTAGGCTGCTCAGACCTGCTGTTAGAGTGCAGGGTTCTTAATTTTTTCCCCATATTGCAGTGTAGGTACTGGAAAATATAAAAAGATCCTGCAGATAACTTGCAACATCTGAAAGAGCAATCAGCGAATTTGGAAGACTGTTGGAGGACGGGTCTCGCAGTCTGATTCACAACTGCATCCCTGCAGACGTGTTCAAGTCTCTTTATTGCTCCATTATCAGGTTGAGGGATCGAAGGCAGGTTTGTCTAGATGGGGTGTTGCACAGCTTTGACTGCTGTTCCCCATTGGTCTCTAAGGAGATGGGGCAACCAGCACATGTCCAGTTTTCACTTGCTGCTGCCAGAACTTTGCTTTGTGCTGCTTGTGCCTCTGAGGGTATTTGTACAGAAATTATATGCTTTCTTGGGCATTTATGGTGCTAGCTCATTTTAATCTCTCTGGAGCTTCACGACATAAACCATCGTGCTCTTGTGCTGCATGAATTCTGGCTGATCACCTGCTTTGTTTTAATTCGTTGGGATCTGGTGGTATTCACCCAGTGCAACGACAGGGAACAGCAGTCCACCTGTTTTCAGTTCTTCTGGTAAAACCATGTTGTGCAAAATGCATGAGTTGTGCCGAGACATTGTATAGCACAATATATATATACACTTTGGAAATAGGGTGTGATAATTGAGAGTGGATTGCACTGTGTTATCCTGACTTTTTGGAATGACATGGATAATGATAGCTCCAGTGGTGTGGCTGGGATTGAGTCATTTTGGGACAATGATGAGCAGCAGGCCATTCTGGTAGACACCAGTAGGCCATTCATTTCCCAAGCTGCCGAGAGGTCAACACAGAGGAGATATGTTGGCTCCTGTTCCAAAGAGGTAGCTTGTCATTAGAGTGTATGGAGGAATGAGGGGCATATTTGTTAGCTGTCAGCGAGAGGTAATTTCTGTAATTCTTTCTTTGTGCTATTTACTCTGTGGCAGAGAGGCTGCCTGTTTCTTGGTGATCGAGAAAAATCTTCAGGATATTATGGGGAGGAAGGAAAGGCCAGTGCACATTTTCTTGACTGTGGAATGTGTCATGCTTTATTGTGCTGTGTTTTTAGCTTTAGCAGCTATTTCTTTGTGGTCATGCTCATGTTTTTGTTACAGACTCAAAGAGGAGTGTGGTAATAGTAGATATTCTTTTTACGGATGGAGAAAATGTGGCACAAAGTGGGGGAGCAATGCAAGTCCTCAGTTGGAAGTGGAATGCACCCAGTGAATCTTAGTCTCATGCTTTTCAATGTAGGCTGCAGAGCTTGGGTAGGGATATTCTTAACACGACTTAATGTGGACAGTGTGCTGAATTATGACTTAGAAACAGAAGCTATTCTTTTGTCCCCGAGATCTTGTCTGATAAATGACAGGAAGGAAAGCATCTAAGGCTTTTAAAAGGTGTTTGACTGGAGCATGAAGCTCTTTGGGCTAGAGCTACCCCTAAAAGGTGTTGTACTTACACCCTTATGTGTACTGGTCCTTTTCATGTATGCAGCCTTTGTGTGAACAGATGTGAGCCGGATCTGGGAACTGACCCACATGATAACTGACTGTTGTTTGTGACTGGGTTAGTTTTATCACTGGAAGAGTTTGTCACTGCATCCCACAAATGCTGTTGCTGGCACAAATGACTGCTGGCCCAGAAGTGGGAGTGAGGAAGGGATCCGCTCCCTTTGTCTGCCAGTGCGGTGCTTGCCGAGTTCCTCAGAGATGAATTGACACCTCCTTTCCCTGTTGTCCAACAGAAGAAATGCTAAGTTTATGTATTGTATGCTCTCTTCCTACATTAAAAAAAATATTTCTATTTCAGTGCTTTCACTAGCTATTGAGAACCATGTGTGACAACGGAGAACTGGAAGACAAGCCACCAGCTCCTCCTGTCCGGATGAGCAGTGTTATCATCAGTTCAGGGGGCAAAGACCAGTTGTTTGCCAACCACAGCTTGAAACCACTGCCCTCTGTACCAGAAGAGAGAAAACCTAGGAATAAAATAATCTCCATATTCTCTAGCACTGAAAAAGGTAAGATGCCTCTATTTTCCAAGGTTACTATGTGTATTCCTTTACTCTTCTTGTAAGTTTTGGTAGCGGTTTAGGCATTTGAGTCCAGCTTGTCCCAGTGCAGGGGATTGGAGGAAGAGTTGAAAGTTGGATATGTGTGTGTGTTCAATGAGCTGAGATGTTTTTTCTCTTTGCACTGGGATGTTTGAAGATGAAATGTTGAGTAAGAAAAATTAAATAGTTCACTGAGGAAAACCACCACCTATTGCTTCGCATGTTTGCTGCCCAAACAACCCTAATAAATGTTTGTGATTCCTGGGTATCAGATTACTTACTCTTTTGCTACATGAAATGAAGATTTCTGGTTTAAATGGAGCATCTACCTTGTTTGGAAGGTACTTCATGTTGATGACCATTTATGTGATACCTTGAAGAGGGAAAAATGTAGGAAAGAAATAGTGGGCAGGGTACAGTGTGCATGAAGGAGAATTGAGAAAAATTAAGTCCTTCTGTCTGTGTAACTGCACTGGTAGGATTAATTATTAGTGGGGGAAAAATCTGGATTGCTGTAAACAAGGATTATTTCTGACAAAGTAAATCGCCGTAATGACACTAGACTTATTCGTGCTTTGTTTCTGTCCTCTTTTCTGTATGATGACTGTATGTACAGCACTGGAGCCATGTTCCTGGTTCTCCAGGATGTCTGTATCCATGTACAGCGAAATAGTGCGTAGATAGAAACATCTTCTAGCATCTGGTATGGTAAAACTGCGCAGGGACTTAGAAGCCTGACCTGAAACTGCTATGCATTTTTATTAATCTCTACCAGTTAGTGATTTTGTGATTACTATTAAGATATGCATGGGGAAGACCCTGCTGCTCTTAATGTCTTCTAGTTCTGCTCTTGGCTTCCTGCACCTCGTTGCTGATGTGCTGGGCAGGACTGGTTCAGTCATGCCAACACGGGTTTGACTGTTTCAGGAGACTTTGCTCCTCCAGTTCTTTATTTGTTTGGCCAAGTATTTTCCCCAGGGCTGGATTTTACTCTCACTCAGCTGTGTGAGCGGTCCCTCTGCAGCCGTGCCTCACCCTGCAGACAAACGCTAGAGACAGGCTTCCCTGGATTCGGAAGATCTGGCTTTCCACCATCTGGCAGAGTTTGTGCTCTGAATGGTGGGCATGTTTTCATTTTCAGAGGATGGAGAGATTTGGCCAGTGTAGCTTCTGGAAGCAGAATAGTTATTTCACAAGGTCACTTATTGTGAAATAACTGTCCGTGGCTGGATTACAGCAATGGTGGTGGTTTGCTGTGGGTTTTTTTTTTTTTTTCTGGCATGGATAAGAGCCTTAAAGAGGTAAGGAGAACGTGAGAAGCTACTACAGATGGGTGGCAGCACCTCAAGAGAGAGACTCCAGGCCTCTGAGGTCAGTGAAGGTGATGAACCGGGTGCTGTGAATTAGGGGTAGTGCCGCATGTCCGGAGCAGGCTCTAGCTTAGCCCTTCAGTACTGCAGAACCTGCTGTTGTACTATTGTATCGTTGGTCATGGGAGGAAATGCCTAGAAATTGCCACGGTGAGTGCTGCAAGCAAATCTGGTGAAAGGATCAAATCTGTCCATCTTCAGACTAGGAGAATGGTTTAGGAGCTGGGATGGCACTTGTCATGATGCTGTTGCATTGATCGTTCATCAGAGCATTTGTGGCCCTTTTTTTGCAGACAGGCATACAACGAAGCAGAATGTAAACCCCATGTGAAAGAAGGTTTTCCTTGCTCTGAATTGGTAATAGTGTGTAAGACTCGCTTTGTGTTGTGAAACAAATTATGAACGCAAGTGGGTGCAGTGCAGCTGGAGAGCTTTGTGACGCTTTATAGCGCCTTTACTTCTCCTTGGACATTTCTTCTTTCCATCTTGATGGTGGGTTTGTTCATTGCTGAAATGGCTGGGGAGGTGGTTGAAGACTTGTCTAAGTTTGTGTTGGCTCATCTGAAATTGCTTTGGAGTCCCATTATTTAAGCTTATTCAGACCTCTGTAAATACTGACGTACACCAAATTTATGGAAATCAATCTATATACTTGTTTAGCATGTGTCTGTATCCCTACTGACATTTAGTGATGCAAACTAAAAAGGGAAGAAATAATTTCTGCTTAGAAAAGTACATTTTGGAGAAAATGGTGTCAGTTTATCATTTCTAGATGTTAAAAAGTATTTAAAGTAATGTCCTTATGAAAAAAAGCAGAAGGCTTTAATGCATGGCTAGATAACGTGGTTAGGAAAAATGGTAATTGAATTTTTTAGCTTAAAGAAACTCTGTGCAAGTTGTCTTTTTTTAATTTAGAAATAACTTGTCAATTAGTTGACCTGCAGCAAGGATGATGTAAACATCCAAAGAAATGTTTTCGGCCCGCAAGACTGCAAAACTGACTGTCAAACGTAAGCAGAATACAAATGGACACAGTGACTTTCTGGCACCAAAACACTAGTCAGATGTTACTTGTTTTGTTTATTAGCATGGCTGGGGCGCACCCTCACCAGAAATGCCCATTTACTTTTTTTTTTGTTCTTCTACTGGGAAGCTTTACAGAAATATTAACTTCCTGCTTGTATTTTTAAAATATATTGGGACTATATGCAAAATAATCTGTCAACCTGGGGTAGAATTTTTTGTATAGGAAAAATTTCTCCAGCCAGTGCAAAAGTTAACAAATTACTACAAAACCAGCAAATTTTCCTTTTCAGAAAATGAAGGGATGCCTTACCAGGAGACGTAAAAGGCTACTGCAAAGAGACCTGTTACTGGATAGCATTGTTTGGCTTTGTTCTGCAGATCTCTCTATGATTTTGCAAGGTCCCTCCTGGCCAGCTTCATCATATCTATTGGCACAGCTCTGCCCCCCTGGTCCTCTCTTGGGAGATTTCTCTAGCTGAGGAGATAGCTTTGGGGAGGTGGTGTGCTTTGGGGGACTCACTGCAGACAGGGAAGTTTAGCAAATGTAGAGTTTCTGCCCCAAGTCTGAGCTAGTTCTGCACCAAAATAATCATAGTTTGAAGGGATTATTTAATGACCTAGTCATGTAGGTTTTTTCCCCTTAGTTCCATTGTTTAGGATAAATGAAGTGATAGTCATCTTTTTACTAGAGTACTTAATTACCATGAATTTCCTTGGCTAGACTTCTGAAGTCAAATGAACCCATGTGTGTTTTTGGAAAGCTTTAAAATAGTCCCCTAAAACAAGAAATGTTTGTTTTGGAGCAGGACTTATTAAAGGAGGTGCTGTGGGGCATCGCCCGGGACCTGAGATCGTGCATGTGACATGCTCGAGACTGCTGGCTCAGGGCGGATTTTGGTGTGGTTTCAGCTGCGGCTCGGTAACTCAAAGCGTACCATCTGGAGTCATCTACCTACTCCTTGCAGGCTGTTGAAAAACATCTGTGTTTCTTGCCCTGTGTACAGAGGTTGGCTGGTGGGAAGGGAGGGATGCTTGAGGATGGGTTTGCGATGCAGGAGGGGGTGTGAAGTCCTTTGGGCGATGCCTTGCTGAATGCTTGTGGCTTCATCTGGGGGAACAGAAGAGTCCAATTGTACTTGAGGCTATTTCTTAATCAGACAGAGCAGTTCTCCACCAAATCCTTCTGAAGGACCCTGCACAGGAGCAGGGGGACTATATGCTGCTGTCTCTGCAGGACCAAGGGACCACATCTTAGATTCACTTGCCATTTGAAATGAGCATTGCTCTTTTTTAAAGGGATTCCCATTTCAATACAGAACTGTCTCGCAAACATAATCAGAGGTTGAAAAGCAGCGTGGCCTCACAGTGGCCCTGTTCGCAGAGCCTAGAAGACATGCTGCCAACACCATGACTCACAGGGCTTGCCTCTTGACTGAAGCTCCCTGCTTGTGTTTGTTTGAAGCGCTGCTCTGATCTGCTGTTCCTGTGGGCAGAGGAGTGATTTTTAGTCTCCTTGCCTAGCCTGCTAATCAGATGTGTGTATTTTTGGAAGGAGTGGGTTTATTTGTGCAGCACACACTGGAGGGTTTGAGCTCCAGCCCCTGTTCCCTAGATGGCAAGTGCTCCTGAACAGGAACCTTCCTGAGTAATACAACCTTTTTTTTTTTTTTTAAATTTTTTTTTCCCTTGCTTTCACATAAAGCAAGAAATTGTGAAGAAACAGTACTTTCCGTAAAGGTTTTCATATAAGCAAGTTTCTCCTGTCCTGCAAGTGAATGATGTTAATGAGAACATTTGACAATCCGTTTGCTTTTTGGCTCTGACCTGAGCAGCCATATTAAAGATATCCTGTTTATAATAGCCGTGTCTTTCCACTGCATTGTTCAGCTGGAGGCAGCCCACATGGCTTTTCGTTTGTAAGTATTGTCCTAGGCTCCCCGTCCTTCCTCTCCTAGCAGCATGAGGGGATTTCAGACAGATTCTCTGGCTCCGAGCAGCACGATCTATGCTTGCCACAGGTTCAGGAATTTTTACCATGTAGTAACGAAGAGGGCGCTGGTTTAGCTGATCTTTTTCTGTACTGAAACTACATGACTTATTTTTAAAGGTCAATTTAAAAACAAAGCAAAAAACTTTTTTTTTCTTTTTTTGACATATAAACATAAAATGGTAATCATGTTAGGTTACAAAATGGTGTGCTGCTTTCCTTTGTAGTTAGGAGCACTATGGTATTCTTGCTGGCTTCGTACACACTAAGGACATTGAGGGGCTGGAGCAGGTCCAGAGAAGGGCAACGAAGCTGGGGAAGGGTCTGGAGCACAGGGCTGACAAGGAGCGAGCGGCTGAGGGAGCTGGGGGTGTTTAGTCTGGAGAAGAGGAGGCTGAGAGGAGACCTCATCACTCTCTACAACCTGAAAGGAGGGTGCAGGGAGGTGGGTGCTGGGCTCTTCTCTAAAGCAACAAGCGATGGGACAAGAGGAAACGGCCTCAAGTTGCACCAGGGGAGGTTTAAGCTGGATATTAGAAAAAATTTCTTCCCTGCAAGAGTGATCAGGCATTGGAACAGGCTGCCCAGGGCAGTGGTGGAGTCACCATCCCTGGAGGGGTTCAAGAAACGTGTAGATGTGGTGCTTCGGGACATGGGTTAGTGGGTTAGGTGGTGTTGGGTTGATGGTAGGACTTGATGATCCTTGAGGTCTTTTGCAGCCTTTATGGTTCTATGATAAATGCAGCTGATTCAGCTATATGTTCTGTGAGCCCACAGGCGTTCCCAGGATTACATATGCAGTTTTCTTGGTATTGGACACGCTCAACAGCTCCCTGCCAGGCCTCTGCTTTTCGGCAGAGTGCCATGAGATGAGAGGCCTTAGGCATCCTCTTTCTACCTGGAGAGCTAACAGCAAGTACACTACTCTGCTCGGGAAAGAAAGCAGGGCTTGGGCTTTTATACGAGAACAAGAAAATAGGTTCCTGAATCCTTCCAACTTAACTCTGAACCGTTTCTGAGTAAAGGGAACAGAATGGTGTATTTTATATTTAGAGTTAACTACAAATTGTCTTCTATTTTTATTTATTTTCTCTTTGTCAGAAAAAAAAAAGGGCAAAAATCTCAAGCCCCAGGCATTATAAAACATCTTATAAATTTAATTGGATCTGGGTTGGATTGTGTGCATGGTATTTCTCATTTTCTGTTCCTGCTGCTGGTACTTATTACGCTGGTGCTTCCCCCTCCCTTAATTTAAATTAGGTAATTGCTCTGAGGCTATAAACTCTTATCTTCATCACAGGAAGTTCTAGTTTGCATTAATTACCTTGAATTGAAGCAGTGAGGCAACTGAGTTTTAACTGTCTTTAGGGTGAACTTGAGGTTGAACCGAAGCTGTCTTTGGTGTTGTTCTTAATCTGTATTAAAATGTCCTTTTGTGCGTTGAAAACATTTAATGTATTTAGATTTCATATGCTCTGCAGAGCTCCTTGCACTCTGGGGCTCTTAATCTCTTATTTGCTTGCTACCATAGTAGAAATTATTTGAATGGAACGAGTTGTTGATTCTTACGTGAAGTCTATAGCAGCTTGAAAATACCAAATCACTGTGCTGCGAGTGCGAACACCTCCATCCAGAAAACAGAATAATGGTTACATTCTTCCTGACTGTTGTAATGTTCGGATTGTTTATATTAAATGAAGACAATAGGACTTTAAATCTTTGCTCAGTAGATCTTTGAATCTCTCTTTCAGGAAGCAAGAAGAAGGAAAAGGAAAGGCCAGAAATCTCCCCACCGTCAGATTTTGAGCACACCATCCATGTTGGCTTTGATGCTGTTACTGGAGAGTTCACTGTAAGTATACCTGCCTTGAAGTTGTTTGGAAAACAGTGCTGTAATGAAGCCATTGCCGTGTTTCAGAACAAAATGCGAGCTAGTCTGTTCATTTTTATCAAAGAAATGATTTTACTGTGTATTTGTACAGCACATGGAGTAATGAGACTGCGACCCATTAGTGCTGCTGCAGTGTAAATTTTGGATCTGATGCTTTGTGTGACCCGGGAGAGCCTTCCCCGAGAAAGCCTCTTCAGTTTACTTTTGTTAGTGGCTGACACTGATTCTGTTGAGCACTTTTGTATTCCCATTCCTCACATCTGGCTTAATACATCTGAAAGAGGTGTCGTCATGTAGGCACGGGGGGCTGGAACCCCTCAGCGCTTGGGATATTGAGCAGCCAGGAGGGATTTCAGCTGTGGCTTGATTTGTGTTGTGTCACCTAGGGACATGTGGCTCCCTGTTAAAACCCCATCCTACCTGTTCATGTGTTTGAGGCTTAATGTGTTATGTTTTTTATAGAAGAAAGAAATTTGTTCTGCTTTTTAAAAAAAAATCTTTAAAATATTAAAGGATGCTTAAAATAGCCTATTATTTCAGGGAATGCCGGAGCAATGGGCTCGGTTGCTGCAGACCTCAAATATCACGAAGCTAGAACAGAAGAAAAATCCCCAGGCGGTACTAGATGTGCTGAAATTCTACGACTCCAAAGACACAGCAAAACAGAAGTATCTGAGTTTTTCTGCTCCAGGTGAGATCCAAGCATATGCAAGGCATATTGAAGGCGAGTTGGGTGTTTGGAACACAGTCCTTCCTCTCTTTCATAATAATAAATCAGATTCAAATGCTGAAGGAGCAAGCTACTTTTCAATGAGGAACAAATATTTGAAGATGGATTTAAAACTTATTGGAAACTGGTGTTGTCCAGTTAATTTCCTGTTTTAATTGGAAAGGGGAAGAAATGGAACTGGATAACTCAAAGTAGCAGCCAAAATTAACGGGCTGTGTTTATGAAGTTGGGGCTCTGAGACAGTGATTAATTGGTTTTGTGCTGGAGAACTTGCTCCTCCTGTCTGTGGCCAAAGCCAGCTATCTGTGAACTTGACATCGCAATCAGTCAGGAGCTGTGTGGGGATACTGAGAGAATGACTGCGCTACAAGCAGGTGCAGTTTTTACCTAGCTTTCTTCCAAATTATTTATGAAAATAGCTTAGTAATAAGTCTTTGTAATATTCTTATCCTTGATTCAGGATACTGCTGAGGGAACAGAAATATCCATTTAATCCTGATTTCACATCTCAGTGATTGAGCACATAAGTGTGACGAGCGGTGTTCTATCTGGAAAACCGTGTGTGGGTACTCAAGGGAGGTGGACAGCAGGTTGGGAAATTAGTGGGTTTACTTACTCTTAGTGGAGGATTTTAGAAACTTAAACTTCCTTCTGCATGGTCTTAGAGTGCAATACAGGTTTCTTTCATTTGTGATGATAAAACTTTGCTTTCTTTCATTATTTTTCTGATGATTTTATGTATTCTGCTATTTGTCCTATTTAGAAAAGGATGGTTTCCCTTCAGGCACGCCAACGGTGAGTGTGTTTACTATTTTTTGTATATTCTTAGGTGCATGCAAGTTCAGGTCTTCTATATTTGTTATATATTAAATCTTGCAGTATAAAACAAAATGAGATTTTTTTTGTGGAATAAAAACACAAATTGGGGGGTCAACAGAGAATGCTTCACTGGAGCAATAGTATTTTAGTCTTGCAATAAAATGCAGTAGGGCACTTAAACCCCTCCACCTATCCTTCTCTTTTGACATCAGTAAAAATTCTGTTATCTTAATGTGAAGAAAAAAAAAAAGAAAAATGTCTTTAACACTGTAGGGAGGCGGTTTTGTTTGTTTTGTTTATTATTTTTTTAACTTTGCTAAAAATTTAGACCAATGCCAAAGGTTCAGAGCCATCAACAGCTGTGGCAGATGATGATGAGGATGATGAAGAAGCTCCTCCTCCTGTTATTGCTCCACGGCCAGATCACACAAAATCGGTGAGCAGCTGTAAAATTTACAGTGTGGACCTGCATTTCACAGTATTTCAGAACGACGTCTATTTTCTAGCAAATTGTTTTATTTGTGAAATAAGTTGTTAGAATTTTTTAGGGAAAAGTTCTGGTTTTATTTGAGTTTGCTAAGAAAATGCCTCATCTGTAGATATCAGTTGGATCAGAAATCCTGAAGTTAATGCTCATTTGTTTGTCGGCTTATGTTAAAGACACCCAGCTATGCTTATCCTTCAACCCAACATGCAAGGAGGAGGCTTGTTAGTCATAAAAAAAATACAAGTTTCTGTAACTTTGCACGTTACAGTGGTACAAGTGTAGTACATTTAATTTTTACTTTATTTGATTGCAGTATGATAGTCTCACCTAATATACTACCTAAACACAAAACAATTAATATTTAAATTTTTAAAGCTTATTTCACTCCCAAAGACATCAGCATTACATAAAAAGTTAAATGCTTAAGAAGTTGTTGTTTAAGTTTTAGTGTAGTCATCCTGAACTACACCCTGTGTTAATAATGTCCCAGGGATCCCACTTACTCTCGCTCATTCTTTTGACCATGGTAGCTGTACATTTTGTCACTCTGCTCACTTATTCTTGCTTCAGGAGCGCAAATGTGAATTGTGTATATTTGTCAAGTGATACTGCTCTATAATTGCCCACTTTGGGTGTGTAAACATATAAAATGTGATGGGTCTGCAGGTAGCTGCATATGTCTGAACAGCTCTGGAGGAAATTAAATAAAGCTCCAAGAAAATCCGCAAAAGTGGGGGAGGCTGGGAAATTCCAAGAGTCTCATGCTTCCTTTCATGTGAAGCGTGGATCTTTTTCCTTTAGATCTTCGTTGATCTCGCTATGAAATAGTGATTTCTGTTCTGCGAAACTTGGAAGTTGCAGAAATGAAGTAAATAGATGAAAGGCCCCCTCCTGTTAACTAACATGGGTTAAAAAGAGTAAGCAAGTAGAAAACCCACAAAAAGTCTGTCTGTGAAAGTCCAAGTTGATCTCCTAGCATCCGCTCTTTGGTGCCTGGGTCTTAGTTTCAGAGGTCAGTAGGGTTGCCAGCATCTTGACTTACTGGACTTCAATGTTTCTCAGGTCTAATTTCTGCCTTCAGTTTTTTATGTCAAATGGTGCTTAGGGATCTTTGAAGAACTGTGATTTGTTTTCAGCTGAAGGTCAATGATTGCAAAGAAAATGCTCAGGTGAATGGTCTCTCTTAACAGATTTATACACGGTCTGTAATTGACCCCATCCCCGCGCCAGCTAGTGACACTTCTGTTGACAGCGCGACGAAATCAGGTGATAAGCAGAAAAAGAAGACCAAAATGTCGGATGAAGAGATTATGGAAAAACTACGTAGGTGTTTTTTTTTTCAGATAAATAAAAGCTTTAAGACTGAGGGGGGAATATTAAGCTTTTGTCCTCATTCTTATTTTTGTGTAAGGGTTGTGTGAATACTGTGCAGTAGCTGAGAGGGGCTGCATTTAGAATTTTTGCCAGTTTATATGCTTCAGGGCCCTATTGTTTATAAAAGATTATAGAACAGTTTCTTTGGATGGAAGTTCAGTTGTGATAATGAGATCTGCATGTGTAATACAATCATAAAAACACAAAGTACTTTCTGCTGTTGCTTGTTCCATAATCATCTTGAAGATAATTTTTCACCCTATTGGTGTTCCTGTGCTTAAGTCGAGAACTGACTGGATTCTGGGCTAAGCTAATGGATTTATCATAGCCTGAGACTGCGTTTTACTGCACACAAGACTCAGTAAATTGAGATACTAGTGGGAAACAGCATGACTTGTTAAGTGTAAAACCTTATTGCCTGAGATGGGGCCGTTTGCAACTGGAACGGAATCAGGAGCTTTGGTTGTTCATGCATCAGCCTTTACTACTTGAGCCGACCCACTCTCGGAGCTTTCTTGGCCAAGCCAGCCCTACGAAAGGCAGGATTGACGTGTTGTCAGCGTGAGCTGACAGAAGCAGTGTATGCTGTGCTGCAAAGATTGTTTCCTAAGATTTTTGTGTGGAAATGGTTTTCTTTATTTTTTTAGGCACTATTGTGAGCATAGGAGATCCCAAGAAAAAATACACCAGATATGAAAAAATTGGGCAGGGGTAAGTTTTTACCCCAATTTTTATTCCTGGGGAGCAAGTGTTAAAAGCTGTGTACTGTTCTCATTCTGATACTGTCACGTAGTCACCACTTACTGAAGCAGGCAGAAATGATGGCTGTATTAAGCAGTGATAAACAGATGGTGAAAGCTTTACACAGTGGTGGAAACTTTGAATTGTGTTATTTAATGCAAAAGCGTAGCTCTGTAACTGCTCTGTGGGTGTATCTAGTCTTCTCCTCTGCTGGTAAGATGTGTTGATGTGTTTTCACAGAATCACAGAACGGTTTGGGTTGGAAGGGACCTTAAATATCATTGAGTTCCACCCCCCCTGCCATGGGCAGGGACACCTCCCACCAGCCCAGGTTGCTCAAAGCCTCATCCAGCCTGGCCTTGAACCCCTCCAGGGATGGGGCATCCACAGCTGCTCTGGGCAACCTGGGCCACTGCCTCACCTCCCGCACAGGAAAACATTTCTTCCTAATATCTCATCTAAATCTCCCCTCTTTCAGCTTAAAACCTTTACCCCTTGTCCTGTCCCTGCACCCCCTGCTCAAGAGGCCCCCCATCTCTCCTGCAGCTCCCTTTCAGCACTGGAAGGTCTCCCTGGAGCCTTCTCTTCTCCTGGCTGCACACCCCCAACTCTCTCAGCCTGTTTTGTAATATGACTGCTGAGTAGCATGAGGGCACATCAGGCAGCTTTCTGTGTGCTAAGCTAACAATACTGCCTTGACTATGTTATTCTTCTAGTGGTCCTTTGAATCCTTCTGAGAAAAAACTTCGTATACAAGTTCTAGCTTTTCCAGCTTTTCTGATATATATGCCTAACTCCTACTGTATACTTCCCAAATAGGTCTGTGTGCGTTTGTGGGTGGGCTTCCCCTGGGGGAAAATGAAAAGTGATACCTCCTATGGAAAGGGCTGCCTGGCTTTATCTGATCATAGGGAGCAGCACAAGTTCTGGGGGCTTCGACATCCAGAACGCAGGAGGCATAGCTGGTGTCAGAAGAGAGCCTATCTGCGATTAGTTTGTTCTGTGTGAACTGACTGGTATTTCTATGATACCACTTACTTTTAATAGCCTTCTTTGTGATACAGCTCATGCAGCATCAAAATCGGACACAGTTTTGTGTTTGTGGTTTGTCTGTTCACCTGCATGTTTGCTACACAGAGAGATGCAACTGGATGTAACACTTTTCTTTTTGTTCACAGGGCTTCAGGTACAGTTTTCACAGCTATTGATGTGGCAACAGGGCAGGAGGTAAGATTTCCATGTTTATTGCAATGAAAATACTTTTTATAAATGTTGTTTTACAGGGGGCCGAAATGATTTGACTAGATTTCTTTCTGTGGCTCCCATCTCTGCTATCATCTCCCAGAAGAATGTCATAGTCATTTGTAATAGCGTGTGCCTTGTTCTGTAATCAGATGCTGAAAACTAAAAATAGAGTTTTGTCTTTCCAGTGAAAAGCAGAGGGAATGAGGTGTTCCAGAAATGGGTTTTGAAAACAGTTTATCCTTCAAGAATTGTGGGCAGTGATGTCCTGCATTTTCAGAAATAAAACTTTTAGTCTTTGCACACTTGTTCTCTAGTTCCATCTCAGAGATGATGGATGCGCCTATCTCTATGGAAACAGCTTGCCCCATAGGATTCTTTGTTGTAGTTAGGATGCCTTCTCCACATCCTGCTCTTTACCTTTGCTCCTTGGTGCCTCCAAACCCATCTGGTGAAGTTGATAACATCAGCAATACGCTGCATGGTTGTCGTACAGTGGTCATCTCTGATTCCTGGGAGTAAAAGTTTGGGAATTATTTGCTTCTCTTTAAATTCAGATTTCCTTAATTTCGCTTTAAATATCCGCAAGCAGCCATTCCTTACTGATCCGTAGTTGCCCTTTCAACAGTAACTGCATTTAGCAGTACTGTACTGGAGTACCACATCTTGATAAAATGTAAGCCTTTCAATTCTCTCAATGTGTTATCTCTTAATTTGCTTTCTACGTGCCGCAGTACTTCTTACTGACTGCAGAGAAAAGTTTGTAGACCAGTTCCTTTCTTAGACCTCCTCTGTGTCCTGTCAGGCAGGTGGGCTAACACTTGATTGCTTGCAGTCTTTGTGCATTAAACGGATGTGGTACTCTGGCTTCCTCAGTGCTTCATGTCTGAGGATAGATTTGTGTCTGTTCAGCAGTAGGAAGAGAAGGCCAAAGGAGGATTTTATTGCTGTTTTCAGCACTCTAATGGGAAGATGTAGAGAATATGGAGCTAGATTCCTCTATAGGAGGAATACAATGACAGGACAAGAGGTAACAGACAGAAATTGCCATAAAGGAAATTCTCATTAGATATTAGAAATTTTCCTCCCTCACAGTCGAGATAGTCAAACATGAGACAGGAGCCCAGGGAGGCTGTAGAATATCTGCTCGTTGAGATCTCCATTCAAAACTCAGTTGCACAAGACCCTCAGCAACCTGCTCCATGTTGGCCGTGCTTTAAGCAAGGGTTTGGACTGGATGACCTCCAGAGGTCCCCTCCAATCTTAGTTATGTTGTGATTCTGTGACACAAGTTCTCTTCTTTTAATGCCCTTGGCAATCTGATAATGAATGTTTCTACAAGATTATGTTGGTTCTTGCGTTTGGTTTCGGACTCATGGGTAGTTTATCCTGTAAAACTCCAAACTGCCGCCTCAGAGTGTTGTAACTAACATAACAGGGGCAATTCTTCTCCATTTTAAAGTCGGGAATACTTGTCCCAGTTAGCTTATTTCCTCAACAAGACAGGTCTTTATCTTTCCTTCTCTCTCTGGGATAGTTCATTTGCTTAATTGCTTTGAGAGGAATTCCTGCTGCCTCCCAGCATCCCCTATACCCAAACACTAATTTTGTCGGAATATAAGGCTTCCAATGCAAGGCATTTTTATGTACTTTTTCTCTTAGTTGCTACACAGTTCTCTTCTGCTTTAGGCCTGTGGTTATGAAATTGGGCGAGTATCTTCTTATCTCCTGAAAGTTTCTTTTGCTGTCTGTTCTGGCCTTTGTTATTGTTTGTGGATCTTTTCAGCTGCAAGAGGGTGGTGTTGGCTGTGGGTGCAAGCTTTACGCTCATCAAGTTGCATTCTTTTAAGTTGTATGCTAATGAATAAATAACTCACCAGCTGCACGCTGTGTTGAACTCCTTTCAACTTGTTACAAAATTTCTTCTCACTTTTCACTGTATTAGGAATGACTGAAAGGTTATGACACTCAGGTTTGAGTGATTGCTGTTTTATGTTGTCCTACTCAGGTTGCCATTAAACAGATAAACCTGCAGAAACAGCCCAAGAAGGAGCTGATTATTAATGAGATCTTGGTAATGAAGGAGCTAAAGAACCCCAACATAGTCAACTTCCTGGACAGGTAAATGCGGACAGCTGGCTGAATCCTTCATCCCCAAGGGTTTCAAGAGGTTATAACTTACACAGACCCTGACTCTCTGTACCTAAGGGTCTTATAAATAAATGACACTGTATTTAGACTGTCATTCAGGAAAAAAAAAAAAAATCATCTGTTATAGGGAATGGTCTTGATGATTCAGTGAGAATCCTCCTTCTGTTGCGAATGCAGTGCTACATGGAGTTGGGGATCAGTGGTGGAAAAGAGCACAGCTGGAGCAATGCTTGTGTTGTCCGTGAGATTTGTAGGGGGTTATCCTGCCCGTTTAGGTAGTAGAGAAGCACAGAGCTTTTATTGTCAGCATTTATATTTCAGGCTGCCTTCCAGAGAGTAGCTTTCTTTACTGTTGGTCTTCAAGTGCTTCTGAATGATTTCATTGACCTGCTCTTATCAGTCACTTTTCAGTTCTTGATCTCTTGATGGCAAATGGGCATGCTTTTCATTTTCTGGTTGTAGTTACCTCGTAGGAGACGAATTGTTTGTGGTGATGGAGTATCTAGCTGGAGGCTCACTAACAGATGTGGTCACAGAAACATGTATGGATGAAGCACAGATTGCTGCTGTTTGCAGAGAGGTGAGTATTGCAGTTGGTGGGTAGAGGAATAAATGTGCACTCTGTTCCCCTGGGTTTTATGGTACACTTAGGTTGGGACTAATTGCAGCAGTTGCTGTTGGAGTCATTGATTTAGGAAGAGTGAATGATACTGAGAGCAGAAATCAATATTAAAGTTACAGAAAATAACAAAGTGAGTTTAACTCAGGAAATTGAGGGTTTGCAAATTCTAACACAAAAGAGCTGTGGCAGTTTTTGAGCTAGGTGCTTGGGAATGTTAGGTGATGGAACAAATAAAGACTTGAGGTTCTGTACCTGGGTTGCCTAGTCCTGCTGGCAGTGGTAACAGAAAGGTACTAATAATGTGGACTGACGTTCAGGGAAGAGCAATGAAAGAGTTCAGCAGCTGGAGAGAATGTCTTTTTTAACTTTGACTAACAAACAATATTCAGAGGGATCAAAAAGAAAACTGACTATTCATATCTAGGTAATGTAGAAAGTAGAGATGTGAACCTAGTTTACAAAAAAAAGAAAAAAAGCCTGAAAGTTTTAGAGTGATTTCCAGAAGGAAGAAGGGAGACCGTGTTTGCTTAGAGTGTGAAAGGGGATTTGATGAAACAGGAATACTTTAAAACATGTACCCAATACAGAACTTGATGCAGGCTACCCCTTTCTTGTTTTAGTAGTTTTCACAGTGTGTGAAATCTATAGTTTGGTGACAGATAAGCTTTCTTTATGAATTTCTCAGAAAAATAATTCTCCAGAAGATTGTAGTTGGAATAACTTTAAGATTGCAGTAGGATTTCAAATGGAAGAGTTAAAAATATCTGATGTCACAATTTATCAATGGTGTCTGCCCTGAGTCAGAATGCCGGCATTCATCTCAGGCTTGAATTATTATGGCAGAAGAAGAAGTAATGGTATTATCTGCTGTGCAGGAGAAACTTAAGCTTTTAAAAACCCCGGATATATCGACATGACATCTGCCTTTGATGACTCACCCAAAGGGAGGGGATGGAAAAGCAAACTTGTACATTAATGTGTATGGACAGGTAATGGTTTCCTGAAAAACCAGAGCTGGAAGCAGAGAATCAGAAGTAACTATTTACTGTAACAGTAATTAACTTTTCTGAGGAAAAAAGTCTAATATTGGACTATTGTACTTCATCAAAACTCTGCTGCCCAGTATGTTAGATATGCTTCACTCCACACATCAGTGCCACTTTGCTAAAGCAAATTAAGACACAAAAAACTCATTGGGGGCTACATCCATGCCAAGTTGCAAATGGTAAATGTTCTGATTATATTAAAAGAGAAAAAGCTTACCATTTTTTTGCCTTTTGTTCTCGAATAGCAAAACTAAATTTCATTATGTTTTTAGGCAGAAACTTAGTGTGAAAAGTTTTAATCTAAAACTGATGCAAAAACGAGTAGTGACTTTCTTAATGAAGACGTTTTACAGTGTTCACTGTAGGAGAAGTTGCGTGCGTGTTGGGAATGAAGTCTCACCGATTCCTCTTGGTGAGGCTTCAGGCTAAAAAGCTCTCACTTAATCCTTTATGGTTCCTCTGTAGAATTTGTGGGCTGTACCAAAATTAACACCTGGGACTTTTGAGAGCATCTTGGGTGATGACTGGGTGACGAGGAGTTTAATTTATGGGTTTGTGAAGACAGCAGAGAAACTCCATTGTTAAATAATTTTTTAGCACAAGAGCTTCCTCTGCTGGTTATTTTAAAAAATAGCTGTTATGTTTTTTGCACTCAGATCTGGCTGAGGGTTTAAGCATTGCTTTTGAATTTGTGTTCACATACACAAATCGTATTTCCATATGCTGAATATATTTTTTTTTTCCCTCCCATACAGTGCTTGCAAGCGCTTGAGTTCCTACATGCCAACCAGGTCATCCACAGGGACATTAAGAGTGACAACGTGCTGTTAGGAATGGATGGATCAGTTAAACTAAGTGAGTACCAGACAATTGTTTCTATGTTTTCCCGTTCCCAGTAAACTTTGACTCGGAGAGTGTAAATCGATAGAAGGAGAGTTGGCAGGGAAATCTGTGGTGAATTTTTATTGACTACGAGTAATAGAAATTCATTCTGTGTTATAAAATGTATAACTCGCAGGTAGCAGGTATTGCAATTCTGAGGGCCCTCAGACCAAGGCTGTGAACGTGTTAGAGCAGCAGGATGTTGAAGCAAGCCTGTTGCCACACGAATATGTTGGTAAATATGAAGAAACTGGCACCATACAGTGAAGCAAAGATGCAAATGATTGCAAGAGAAAAGTTGCAGCTAACTACAGTTGCTTTGGTAGTCTCTTCAGGTTGTCATGGCTTGCTTTTAATGTTTTGCCCTTTTCATTAGAAGGCCACTAACAAGAACATTGTACTTTATTAACCATTTATGTTGCAGTTTAGTCTTATGCTGCACCTGTACTGGGTCTCCTTTTCTTGGACTGAAAGTGTAACACACTTTCATTAATATAATCATGAAATGACAAAAGAAACTGCTTTCTTTTCAGGTAATTGTTATGCATGCATGGACTTGTTTACAGTAAGTCAGTTTCTGGTGTGTGTAAATGTGTGTGGCAATAAAAAAATGGGAAACCACATGAAGAAGCTGGCAAGACTGTTGAGAGAGAGGTGCATTATCTGACTTCTTGGTATGTAGGAATATGCAAAGCATAAAGCGACCGAAGAGTTAAGGGATGGTGTTTTTACAGTTGGATAGGAATTTGAAATGCCATGAAAATGTATCTTCGCAATATTCCTTACTCTAGATGGTTTGCAGTCTCGTATTGATTATGAGATGGAGTGTGAAGACAAGATTACGAGTGACCTGATTTGCTTACCAGCACTGCTGGATGCACTGCTTGCTTGTGTAGGAGGCTTTAGGTTTTTTTAAGGGTGTGATGTGTTTGTGTGCAAACTGTGGGGATTCACATAAGCTTCTGTCAGTTGTTTAGGGTGGAGGAAGTTGCACTTCTTTTCAAGCTCTTCCTCTTCTCTGGGGGAGTCTGGTTTTTGGGAGACTGGTGACAGGAGAAGTAAGAGATACCAGTCTGCCTGTCACCACTACACACCTACACACATGACTGGTTGGTGAAACTGTGCTCTTCATCCTGCCTGTCTTCTCTCTCCTTACTGGTGGCATGCTGCTGAAGGCCTCGTTGGTAGGTCAGGAGATGTACGCTGCTGCTGCTTCTCTGGCGTGTTAAGTGAAATAAGCTGTGCTTTGAGTTGAGTATGACACCTTGATAAAGGCCAAGAAGTGCTGGTGAGGAACTAGGTGGCTGCTATAGGTTTGATTTTTTCTTTTCTTTTTTTTTTTTTTTAAGGCAACATCTTGACAGTTGGGGTGGGGGCAGTTCTTGGTTAAATTATCCTCTTGGTACAACTTAGCACTTTCACGACTGTGGCTCTTTTGTCAGCACTGCGTGGCGTAACACTTTCAAAATCGACATGAAATTTTAAATTCTCTCTCTTTCTCTCTTTCTCTCTTTCTCTCTCAAACTTAGTGTCAATGATAAGGTAAAATCTGTCTCCTGCCTTAACTGTGTTCTTATTGATGCTTTACATGCCTGGGAAGTGAGAGTGCTGCAGCTGGATAAAGTAACATGATGGAACATGCATTGCTGCTGCACCTGAAGGCTATAGGAATAGGTGACTTTTCTCGTTTTCTTGAGTGTGGTTGTTCTCTTCGGTAGTTACCTTGTGGAAAGGTTTGTTTGTCCAGGTTCCTTCTGCGAAGTGGGTAGCACTTCACTTATCTGAAGCTTTTGTTTGTCTCTGTCAGCTGTAGTATCTGTATTTGATGGCCAAATTGCTGTGAAATGTTGAACTCGGTAGCTGCACAAATTAAATCTGTTTAGCAGGGCAGAAGCTGTGGTTTGTGGATTTGTGTTTTCTAGATCAGGCTGTATAACATGCCATGCACAGAACACTTGCCTTCTGTGTTCTGCTTGATTACTTTTTACTGGCTCTTACCAGTCTAGGAATCTTGAAGACTGGGCAAAATACCATTCTTCTACAGGGTAGTACTTGTGTCGCTTTTCAGAGGACAAAAAGCCTTATCTTCATTCCATGGAAGTCTGCCCTGCTTAAACACCTTCAGGTTTTGTATCTATCTTGCACGTTGGTTTTTGTAGTATGGCGAATATAGTGGGGGGGGAAGAAAAAGAGAAGACAATCCCCCAAGCCCCTCAGGTGTGGAGGAGTAAAATATATGTGTAGTAATAGAGAACTCTTCTAGGAAGCCCACTTACTTGGGGTGCACCAATTTAACTTTTTAAAATTCTGTTATCCTACAGCCGACTTTGGTTTCTGTGCTCAGATCACCCCAGAGCAGAGCAAGCGCAGCACTATGGTTGGAACTCCTTATTGGATGGCTCCTGAAGTGGTCACCCGGAAAGCATACGGCCCTAAAGTGGATATCTGGTCTCTGGGCATCATGGCTATTGAGATGGTGGAAGGAGAACCCCCGTACCTCAACGAAAACCCCCTGAGGGTAAGAAGCTCAGATGTGGCTAGAACTGTTTGCAGGCATTTACCATATGAACATTTTCAGTAATTGTTCATTAATAGCGTCTACATTAAAAAGAAAAATGAAATGAAAGAAACCAACAAGCTTCAGCACTGCAAGAAAATTCCTCCAAAAGGAAGACAGCTGTCTTGAATTTGCAGTAAGCCCTACCCTGAATTTTTCTGTTTAGAAGATGAGTACCTGCTTGTAACTAAAATGTTGACTTTGAACTCAGTCTTCTGTTCTAGTTAGGGAAAGTAAATCCATTAGGTTATGAAAAATGCTGCTTGTGTCAGAATCTGATATTTTCTTTGCTAAGGTAAGTGTCTGTTGCCAAAAGATTTTGGATGTTATTTTGCTAGTAGCAAGAATAAGTCATGACTGCATAGAATTGTGGCATTCTTAGTTTTTTGTCTCATCAGGGAAAGAAGAAGCGGGCTGCAGAGCCCTTTCTCATCTAGACTAAGGGATTGCCTCTGGGCAGGTTAGTTTGGCATGTTTTAAAGATTTGGCTTAGTTATACAATATTCCTTATTTTACAGGCTTTATATTTGATAGCAACTAATGGCACACCAGAGCTGCAGAACCCCGAGAAACTGTCCCCAATATTCCGTGATTTCTTGAACCGGTGTTTGGAGATGGATGTGGAGAAAAGAGGATCTGCCAAAGAATTGCTACAGGTGAGAATCAGCTGCTTCTCACAGTCTGAGATACAGAAGCCAAGAGTAAGATGAGGCTGTGATAAACAGCACTGTAAGCTGACACCCTCTTCTGTCCTGCGTTTTCTTCGGAGGACACAAGCAGAGAGTGGTTGGTAGGAACCACAGTCATCAGAGATTGTACTATGTACTCTGAAGTCTTTCCATCAGTAATCTGTGTCTTCATTCTGCTACTTCTAAAGCATCCAACAATTTATGAACCTACTGTAACAGAGCCATTGGAGTGAGCAGAATATGACTGAGATGTTTGAGCAGGAAACCTCTTTGTAGTGAATTATTGGAGAAGCAAAGGCTTAGGCTCTGTTGGGGCAAGGAGAAATCAGGCTTAAAGTGCTCTGAATCTGTCCCCTCAGGAGCATTTGATAGCATATGCATTACTTTTCATACCTCAGGATGAAAAGGGCTGTGTAGACGTATGGCTTTTACTGACTTTTAAAACAGTGTCTCTCACTCACTTACTGTGTTTCTCTCTTCCTGGCAGCATCCCTTCTTGAAACTGGCCAAACCTCTGTCTAGCTTGACGCCACTGATCTTGGCAGCCAAAGAAGCAATGAAGAGTAACCGCTAACATTACTGCCACAGCCTTCATCCTTTTTTTTGTTTTTTTGTATTTTACAAATCTTTATAATATATGAAATTGTTACAGTTCTGGGGGGAGGGAAGGGATTTTGTGGGGGCGGGGAGGGGGGAAACATCTGCAAAAGGGAAGAAACTCTCATCCAGAAGACACCCAAAACAAATAGTGGTGACTCTAGTGATCCCTGTCTGGGGTCCAGAAGGAATTGAGGAGTGAATTACTGGCCTTTTTTTTTTTTTTTTTTTTTTTTTTTTTCCAGACAGCCTAGAAATGCCACTTACTGTGTCCAGGATTTTAAGGGTTTTTAACGACTTTGCTGTAACAGCTCCCATTCATTGTACCATTCTGGGTACTTTCAATACTTGAATGACAGATTCAAGCTTTCAGAGAGCAGTACTAATTTTACCTGCTGATCTCTTTCACTCTCCTCTTCCTCCCCTCTACCTGGTTACTTTTAAATTGCTCTAGTGAGTTCCTGTATGACTAGATTCACGGCAAGTGTGACAAATGTGAAGGTACATCTTGCCCCTCATTTCTTTTAAGGATTAGCTATTACTGTACTGTAGAATTGACAACTTGGCTACTTAAGAAATCGTAATGTGTTGAGATGTGTTTTGCTGTTTTTAAGATGAATATGGAGAGAGGGGGAAGAGAAGTATTCAGCTGTTTCTCATACACCTGTGCTCTGTGGACTTTTAATCAAAGATGTGGCCTCTGTAGAAACTTGACGATTGGTCAAGTCTTTGGATGTCAGTTTATGGATATGTAGGTAGGGGTCAGATACTTTATTTATGATCAGATGATCAGCTATAGTCAGGGCAAGAAAAAAAATTCCAGCTGTCTTCCTGTCTGCTCTTTTTTTCCCCATTAAGCTTGCTAGCCAGAAGCTTTAAGGGATAATATGCTTGGTGCGGTGGGTGGTTCAAAAACATGTATCTGTGTTCTGACTTGGGCTTTGGAAGTTATGCTGGTGCCTTTGACTTTTTTATTTTACTTTTCCCTTTGTATCAAATACATTTTTGTATATGTTGTAATTTTTTTCCCCAAGCAAATAATGGATCAACCTATGGAGTTGTCAGAGTTTAAGTATTACAGCTATTTTTTCCAATTTTGTATGTGCTCCATTTGTACTCATGAAATCAGAAGAACAAATAATCAGATCTGAGGACACTGAAAATACAGGATGATTCAAACAGAAGATTATGAACACCTGGAAATGCCAAAGCGCTGTTCTGAGAAGACGAAAGCTGAGAGGGGAGTCAGTGCCGTCAGTCACCCATGGGGCTTATTTCGCCAGCTAGTTTGAAGCTGAGGAGACGCGATGTGTCACGCTGATCCTTTCTCACTAAAGACATTGTACCAGCTAGCTGAGGACAAACATTCAATGCAAGAAAAAGTGCCTCCCTCTGAAGGACAACTTTAGTGGTTGAGTTCTTGGGGTGTTACCAGGGGCAGGTGTAGAAGGGCCTGTGCCCTGGCTTCTTCTAGTGCTACAGTCTATGCATTTCAACTTCCCCAACAGTCTAATGAAGAGCCAACCGTCGTTACAATGTGCCAAACAATGCTGGGAAAGAATAACCGTTACTTTAGGGGGATTTTATTGCATTCCCAGTGGGGCAGTGCCTGGGATGGATAGGGTTATGGCTGGGTATGGATGGAGGACCTTGAATAACAATTTTTTTTGCACACTTTTACAAACGTTGCTGGCAGAAGATAGAAGTAACTTTCAGATACTTCAGTATTTGTGTAACAATAAACTAAGTTTTGGGGGCTGGTAGCCAAGCTGTGACAAAACCAACTTCCAGTGGAGAGTGGCCGGCCAGAAGGGCAGAGGCTGTTTGATGATGGAGGGGAAGCGGGGCTGGGGTCCTGCAGCGTCTGCTGCCACTCACTAGCTTCTAGGAAATGGTGTGGTACCAACAAGATGCCTTGTTGTGCAGGGCACCACAGTATCGCAGTTCAATGCACGTTCTGCTCTCGTGTGGTAGCAAAAATTGACGTCGGATAAGTTATGTTAACTGCTCCATGCAAGGAATGAATCCCTCTAGCTGTAAGTGTAAGAATGGTTATTGTTTTAAATTCGAGGAAGTGTCTCATTCCAGGCAAGTAAATCTAGATGCACGTTCCAGGAAAAATGTGTTAGGAGCCATGGACACTGTAAACACCGTCGTGGCGATGCCCCCGGTTTGAGTGCATCTGGCTCCCTGATCAAATGAAATAGCGAGGAGGCTTGGCTGAGAAAAAAGACCTGTCGTGCCGATGATTCCCTCTTTGTCCATTGCTGGCAATGGACTTTGTGAAACTCCTTGTGACAGAGTTAAACTGGGAGCTTTTCTTTCTTTCTTTTTTTTTCTTTCTTTTTTTTTTTTTTTGATGGCACAATCTAGACAGTAAGATAACTTGCAATAAATGTAGGTTTTTTTTTTTTTAAATAGAAAAGAAATCATAAGGAATTGTAACTTATTAGTTCACTTTTATTGATGAATGAGAATGGTTTAAAATGTATATTACAAAGTTTGTCCAATTTAATCTACTTAGGAGATGATTTCCAAACTTTCAGCCATCTTAGCACATAAAACTTGTCCCAATCCAGAAGTTACCAAAACATATCTCGGCACTTGCTGTGTGGCCTGGAATGGTGTTTAGCTCTGAAGTTGAGGTGTCCACATCTCCCCTTCCCCATGCAGCTGTTTTATTGTTAGGTGGTGAGGTTTCTCACCCCCTGCTGCCAGAAATCGGGGCCAGAGATGGAGCTGGCAGAAGAGGAGAGCCAGGAGAAGGTTGCTGTACTGTGCTTTTGTGTCTTAGCGGTTCTAGTTATATCATCTGAATGTGTCTGCAAGATTAAAAAGTGCAAGTCCTGTTTTTTGCCCTTGAAGGGAGCAGCGTAATGTCCTTAAGACTTGTTGCAGGGCTGTTCAACTCTGCTGTATTGCTAGGGCAGACAGAGCCTGGCCGGAGTTTGGGTAGATGATACTCAGGGAACGATTGCATCCGAAAGCGCCGGGCTTTGCTCTCTTGGGTGCCAGCGGAAGATCCTGAGTCAGATTCTAATCAAATCCGCACATGATATGTCTCAAGTGTAGCGTACTATGGTGTGGTTAGTTTGGTATATGGAGCCAGGCACCTTATGGCTGAGTTGCAAATGTGCAGGGAAGGTGTGACTCCTGGGATTTTCTTGTTATTTTAGAATAAACCAGACTTTTCATTAAAAGCAACCATGGAGCTGGGAATGTGCACTTTGACCTGCCTTAGGTGTTAACGAGACTAATTGTAGGCTTCCCCCCCCAGCTCTTCAGCGCGGGGAGGTGCAAAAGTTGTGGCTAGAGCTGATGGGAGATGCTGGGTCCCTTTGTCAGATGGTGGGGGGGCTGGGGAGGGAGCCAAGGAGGTTGTTAAGGGTCTCTCCAGCTGGAGTTGAATAAATAAATGCCTCTGGCCCATTTTTCCCTCTGTTCCTCACACTGTCAATGGAAATGGAAGTAGGTGCAAGCTTTCTTTTTATTTTTTTAACTGTCTTCAAGAATTTATTGTTGCCTTTTGTGTAATTTAATCCCATTATGTTATTTAATTGTTACTGCAATATTAACTACTGTATTTGTTGACTTTGTTTAATAACTGTTCTTTCAGGGCTAGAAATAAACTTTTTAAAAACATTTGGGTTTTTTTCCCCCTTCCCCGTCATGAGTTTTATACCTTCTAAGACAAGAGTAGCCGAAAAGAGTCCATGTTTAGGTGTCTTTGAGATTAAAGGAATGTATTTGTTTGTAATTAAGGTTCATACAAATGCTTTAATTATGATGGATATAATTTTATGCTATACTAGCCTGTCCTGTTTCTTTTCAAATTTGATTACTCAGCAGCGTCTGTGATGACTGCAAGCTCTCCTTGCTGCCGCACACTGCTGGCAGATGGTTTTGCCTCCTGCAAAAATGGTCCAGATCATTGACTGGGGGAGAGCAGCTCTGAAACACCCTTTTCACCTACCGTGGAAGAGAGATCCCTCTCTCTTCTTGCAATGGGAGCAAAGCAAAGACCAGCCTCGTTTGTCACGTTGCATCTTCCACTGCTCATTTGCTGTACGGTAGCCTTTTGGTAGGGACTGGGGTGGGACCGATGGGCCAGTAAACTGCAATCGCGGCAATATGATGATGTTCCCGTAACTATTTCTGAACAAGACTGCTTTATTGCACTGTGAATATCATCCAGTATCCTGCATATAAATGTTACGGCACAGGAAACGCAGGGAATGAGCTGTCCTGGTGCCTGCTTGGAAGACATGGCTCCTGGTTCTGCACCATCCCTCCTGAGCAGCATTCGACTGACAGAGCTGAACAGGGTGAGGACACGGGATGCCGACAGCTCGCCTAGGACTGGGATGAGATCAATGAGCCTGTTGATAGGCTGCAGAGTTGCTTGTGTTTTTCATTGAAGCTACAAAAATGCTGTGACGTGTTGGTGCGGCAGCCTAGCTAAAGAAAAGGACATTGAAACGAATTTACTTTGGGGTTGAGAGCGTTTCAGTTGAAATCCAGATGAAGTTTCTGTCTTGGTTGTAAATGTCAAGGACTCATCGTGTCGTGTGTTTCCCACGTGTTATTGGGAAATCATCTCTTCCCCTTTCTTCCATGTTGTACAAGCTTTGCTCATACCACTGACAAAGGGAAATGAAGAAACCACTGGTCTTCAGAAGCCTTTTTAACCAGACATGAGAATGTTGTTTTGCACAAAGCACTGTCTCTTCAGATTAATTAATTTGTTGTAGTATCTTTGTCTTTATACATAATTGACCCTTTATGCATTTAAACTGATGTTCTCTAACTCTGCATTTAAGTGATTTTGCATTTAATTTATGGGGGAAGAAGTTGACAAGAGGAGGGAGAAGGTGCTTGGTGGAGCTGGCTGATTACCCGGGTATTGATACTTGTGCTGCTTGGAGGAGAGCGGGGTTTTGGCTGACTGTGGTTCGCACAAGTTGAAAGTTGCTAGTCCTGGCTTGATAAATCCTGTTAAGTCTTGTGGGAAGTTGCTCATTCCTTGCATATTAATCTGGCCTAGACTAAACCCAAGAGCAGCCCCAGCTTTTTGGATCCGTTTATTCAAGATTAGAGATTCAAAACATTATTCTTCAGGACAGTAAATTTGGGGACAATGATTTCTCCTTTCCAGGGGTGCTCTTTGGTTGCAGTGAGTTTACCACAAAGCTGCGCACAGTTGTTTGGACTGTGCCAGCAATGCTTTGGTTAAAACTGGGATGGCTGAAAACTGAGGATCTTAATTTCTAATGAGTGTTTTCGCAGTGGTGCCTGAAGAAAAGCGTTGGGTTTTGGTGCCATTCACGTGGCTCGGGTGCGAGCACAGCAGTTGTCTGCAAACGCCTGCTCCCAGGGATTTCTACAGCTGCGTTTTTTTCCTATTTTTATAACTTGCATTTTGCTCTGGAGATTGTTTTTAATAAAAATAGCCATCCTCAGTCATGTGCAAAAGGTATGTGAAAGCGTGCTGAGCTCAGCTAAATTCTCCAGACACGTGGAGGAAGCAGGTTTTTCCAAGAGCTTTGAGCTCCAGCCTCAGGAAGGTTTATTTTTCCCTCTCGAGAAAAAAAAAGACATCACCATGGAGTGCAAACGGTGAATTCCTGCCTGTCCCTTCTCTCCCTGCAGTCTGTTCCGAGGGAGGAGGGCAGTGCTGATGCAGCTTCTCGTGCTCCCGTTCCCTTATCACAATGGTGATGCTGCTTTTTCTTGTCTACCAGTGGAAGGAATATCTTCCAGCACAACTCAATTATTAAAACAGCCTGTAGGGACCGATGATTTTTAAAAATTTTTATTTTTCTTTTTAATGGGATTTGCCCACTGGGAAATCAAGGATTGCTCATTCTCTTTAGGACACTTAAAAGGCCACCAGACTTCTGCTTTGGAGAGGACCCCATGTGGAGTACAGGCTGCCCAGAGAAGCTGTGGATGCCCCATCCCTGGAGGGGTTCAAGGCCAGGCTGGATGAGGCTTTGAGCAACCTGGGCTGGTGGGAGGTGTCCCTGCCCATGGCAGGGGGTGGCACTGGATGATCTTTAAGTTCCCTTCCAACCCAAACCATCCTGTGATTCTCTACTGGGTCCGTAGAGAGGAGGAGGGGATGGGAATAGTGGACAGCGTGTCTCGATGCACAGACTCCAGCTGCTGGTGTTTTCTGAAGCGCTTGTGAATAACGAATCTGTCTCGGTATAATTGCAGCTCAGTGGGGAAGGTGCTGATGTGACTGGGGGCATCTCTATGGGATGTTCTGGAGCTGGGGGGGAACAGATGCTCTTTTCCTATATGGGTCGCAGGGGTGACCTTCCTAGGGACAGACATCTCCCTTGAATTCAGGGTTTCTAGAGCCAAGGATGATCCATCTTTATTATTTTTTTCTCCCAGTGAATGCTTGCTCTAAGGATTCAGGTCTTTTGACAAAGCCCAATTAACTTGTGGCTCTCCTTGAGCCCTTTCCAGCTGGCTGCCTGTGGGAGGAAACCTGCTGCTGGGTTTCTGCTGCCTTGTCACAGCAACTGATAACAGGAAAGCTCTTACCCACGCCCCTGCCCAGTAAAATGCTCCTTCAATAACCTTACACCTGTATTCAGCTGTAGCTATTGCCTCTTGGTGGGGTGTAGGGGGGAAACTTTCAGCTTTCATTACCTCTCAGTGTTTATCTGGGTGTTTATTTTACTTACCTGTGCAAATGCCACCTTGTTCCTATCCTGTGGCTAAAAAAAAAAAAAAACCAAACCCATTTAAAATATCTGTGTTTGAAGCTCTTGTAGTTCTTGACAGCCCTGAAAGAGAATTTGGTTTAGAAAAGACACGGATGTTCCAGCCATGGAAAAGTGGTTTTCGGTGCTGGTACCTGAATTTTTTGACAGTCTTGTTTCTAGAAGAGCAGCTGTGCAAAGCTGCTGGGACTCTTGGTTCTGCCTTTGCAGTGGCCCGAAGACGTGCTCCAGTGCAGAGCTTGCAGCGTGCCCCTTCCTGCCGTCAGCGCTAACGGGGGGAGAGGAAACAATCTGCCACTGCCGGTATTTAATCCCATAATTATCCTCATAAGCAACAGCTTCCAGCTCCTCTCTCCAGTCCGGGTTAAGTGTCCCACAATGGCAGGATGTGCTGTGGGTGTAATTACAGGTGAGGGACAGGAAATAGTTTTTAAAGACCTCTGAACATTGACTTCCTAAGGCCCCACTCTTAAAAAGCTTGAACAGGAGAAGGGGTAAATTGATTTCTGGAGGAAGGAAGAGATGTTGGGATTTTTTTTTTTCCAGTTTTACCCTGGGTATCACAATTCCCTCCCCCCCCCTTTTTTTTTTTTTTGGTTAATCTGGATGGACTCTGCTCAATGGCTGAGATGCTCTCCAGAAGGGACCGGCCAGCTCTTGTCTGCTCTGTCGAAACTCTCAGTAGAAACCAAGGCTGAACTGCTGGCAGGAGGGATTGAGAGGCGGTATGGGAAGATCTGCGGCGTTCCTCTCTGCAAATTGCCCATCTGTGTCCTGCAAGCCATCGGCTCTCTGCCAGGGACTTGGTTTGGGTTGGTGTCGCTGGGTCCGTGTAAGGTTTTGTTTCTAAAGATGGGAGTCTGAGAAACACCAAAGCTGGGGAGATGCAAAGAAACTAAATGGATTGTGACATTAAATATCTTGTGGTCAGTTCTGCAGGGATGAGTAGCTTCATCTGACCAGCACTTTGGTGCTGCCAGGGATCAAAAATATTCATTTTCTGAGTCTTTTAAAGTCTGTTTCATCTTCCTCTATTGGGGCGAGGTTCTTTGCGCGTTTGAGGTGAAAGATGCCTGCTTATCCTGTCTTCTGGAGAGAGCAATGGGTTAAAAATGGGAAAATTGCGCTAAGTTTTGAGGCAGGCCAGCCAAAAGCAGGGCAGTCCTGGTGGGGAGAAGGGGAGGGCCTGGCTGATGGGCTGTTTGCAGCATGGGCCCTCTCCTTGCTCGGGCTTCCCAAGGTTCCCAAAGCAAGTCCTGCGTGTGGCGATCGCTGGGGACCAGGAACCTTCCCCAAACCACGCTTGGGTGGGCACGGGGTGACCCAATGAGCGTGGGAATGAGGATGAAAGGAAGGAGAGTGTTAGAGGAGGAGATGCTGAGGCTGGCCGTGACCTTCACAAACATCTCAAAAATGCCCTCCCCAAACACTGTGGTCCGAGCAGCTCCGACGCCAATGAAGAGTATGCTCCTGGTTACTCTGCGCTGCCGTAGTTGGATCCGGCTCTATGAAGTGCCTCATCCCTGGCTCAAGTGTGCTTCCAACCTGTCTCTCCTGGCAATTTCTATTATATCCAGCTGGGCATCTTTCTCCCTGAAGCGATGGAGGAGATGCTGTTCCCCCGGTAGGGATGGGACGTGTGGGCTCACTGTGGTGCTCTTTCTGCTGCAGAGCAGGGAAGTGACCCAGGAGCCGCGTAATGAACTGTTAAACGTGAGACGCCGACATTATGTGACATTATCCACCTGATCCCACCCTTCCCGCTGGGGCCTGCACTGCTCCTGCACTTCTTGTTGCTCACTGTCCCCTTTCTTCCTGCAGACCCCAGCGGCGGGAGTCTGGGGGTCCACAGTGACCTGGCAGGAACTGGGGCACAGGATGCAACCGCTAGTGTCGTGCATGGAGAATATATGGTGTATTTTGTCAGCTATGCCTGCTGCTGACACCATCGTGTGTTCAAAGGTCCAACCCAACGGTATTTAGATGTTTAGATGGTGTGGGTTTCAGAAGTCGGGTAATGATTACACCATGGGGTGGTTTTGGTGGCTTTGGTGGCACTGGGACAGAGCCTGTCCCCAATATGTGTGTTACCAGCAGGAGTTGAAATGTCACTGTCACTAAAATGCCACCTGCAGCCCAATGGCACATGCAATTAGTGCCACCACCAACAAGGTGAGGTCTTACTCGAGACAAGGACAGAAGAGGTGAGCCAGCCAGGCTCTCCAGTTGGACACAGATGGACTTTGCTGTGGCTTAGAGTGGCTCTGCCCTGGAGAAACGTGGACTTCTCACATGGCTTGCTGGCTTTTGAAGAGCCTCCGTGCATCCCAGGCTTTGGGATTGGGGGAAGAAGTAATGTTTTATGGTGCCAAGCAGAAACAAAATGAAGGTTTTTGCTCCTCCTGGAAGACCTGAGCATCTCCATGGAGCCACTGCAGGCTCTCGGATAGGAACGCTGGGGTTTGGAGGCTCAGCGACCATGCGGAGGAGATGGCACTGGGACTTGCTTGCTGGGACAAACAACTTTTTAGCTGATCCAGCTGCAGGTGAGCCCATCATCTCCCTGCTGCAGCAGGCGTTGCCCCGCAGAGGAGAGGGCAGCATGTGCAGTGTTTCCCAAGCCTGTCCGGCTGCGCCACGTTTGCTTCCGCGTGGGTTTATAAAGAGGAGGTGCAGAAGCTTTCTCTGCTCCTTCCAGCCTCTCCCAACGGTGCAGCCTGTGCTATGGCTGGCCTGAACGTCTCCCTTGCTTTTTTTTTCCTGGTTGTTGGGGTGTGCCAGGTGCTCAGGAGGATTTCCAAGAGGTTTCTGTCTCCTGGAGCATATGGCTGCCTTGCCAGAGAACTTGCTGGCTCGTTACAGTTGTGCATGAGCTGCCTGGAGCTGAGGATGCTGTTGGAGGTCGGCCCGTGGGGGGGTGGCTTTGGCCCCGACGTGGTCCTCACTCTGCTCTTCCTGCTCTTCGTGCTTCATGGCGCCTCTTTTGATGGAGCATCTGCCAACCCCACCGTCTCTCTCCAGGAGTTCCTCCTTGAGTCCAGCTTCTCCGCAACCATTGCCAAGCTGCTGGCCCAGGGCGCAGGGATGGGGATGGGTTGGGCTGTCACCAAGCTCTACTGGTCCTGGGAGCTGACGCATTTCCACCTCATCCAGAACCTGATGGCGTCAGAGTGCAGCTCTTCCATCCACACGTCCCTGCACCACGCTGCCTTTGTGGAAGGGACCTGCTCTTTCCTCTTCCACCTTGTCCTTCTCAAGTTGCAACAGAGTCACCCGATGTACCGGGTCCCTGCCCTGGCCATGACCGTCACCCTCCTGACCTACATAGGTGAGCAGCACCTGCCTTTCTTAGAAGTCATGTAGAAGAACACCTAATTTATGAGGGAGGAACAGTCCCTTTTTCATCTTCTGGGACTTGAGAGAGAACGATTATTAGAGATGTTTGTTTCCTACTTATTTGGGGCAAAATTCATTTTGGGATGATGGGCACAAGTGAAATGTCAGCACATAAGAAGCCGTAGCTTTCCCCAAGACTGGAGAACCCCTCAGTCCCATGCTGAGCTCTTCTGCTTCCCGCAGAGCTCAGGGAAACAAGGGGGGATTTCCCTGTGTGCTGCTATTACACAGTCTGAGAGACGCCGGCGCTGCGCAGCCGCAGAGATGCTCCGGGGAGGCAGGAGGGGTGGCAGGTCTCCTGCTCCAGCTCTTTGTCAGCCTTTCAAAGGCTGTGACTGATGGCCACGTTTCTCTTCCCACACAGCCGGACCGTTCACAGGAGCCTTCTTCAACCCTGCCCTGGCCACAGCTGCCACCTTCCACTGCTCGGGGAGCAGCTTTTGGGACTACGTCCAGGTTTACTGGCTAGGGCCCCTGGCGGGTAAGAGCTGGGAGGTACCGAGGGGCAGGGGCTGGGATGGGGGGGCAATGGGCAAGGTGGGCGTAAGGCAAACTGCTCCTGGCAAAGGGCTGAACTTGGGTGTTGCCAGTGGCAAGTGTCCTGTTCTGTCCCCCTTCCCTGTCAGTCGAGTCATCCCTTTGCTGTCCATTTTTTTAAAAAAATCCAAACCCTATGTGGTTTATGGCCCTTTCGGTTTGAAAAAAGCCTCAATATGATGTTGAGGACACAATGGTTAAATTCGCCTTGAAGTAATCTAGCGAGGGTCTTTCAGATGCTGTCAGTGGGGACTTCAGTGGTGCTGAGCTACTTTTTGGTCATGATGAAGGTTGGGGCAAGGGCCTGAGAATCCCTGCTGCTCAGGCACAGGGAGGGCGGAGGTGCTGGATGCAGCACCCAGAAAGGCTCCGTGCTCTCATTTCAGGGATGCTCGCTGCCCTCCTGCTCTACCAAGGTAACATCCCCCGACTCTTCCAGAAGAACCTCCTTTACAGCCAGAAGAGCAAATACAAGATCCCCAAGGCGAGGGTGGCAGCGGCACACGCGGAGGGTGATGAAGCACGGCAGAAGAGGAAAGGGGAGAAGAGCAACACCGAGCCTCATGCCTGAGCTGCAGCCAGGGGCCAAGGCGGTCCCTGCAGCCCCTCTCCTGGGAGCAGGTTCCTGACACGGAGGATTTTGCGGCTCATCCCGCCCAGAATCCATCCTGCCTGTTCTGTCCCTGCTGCAGGTTTATTTTTTTTAAAGCATCGCAAAGGAATGGGCCAAGCTGGCCTTGGAGGATGTCTGAATCCCTGAGCTCCTTTGGGAACAGCTTTGAAAATCTCCCTGGAGAGCCCAAAATGTTTCAAGCCTGCATCTCTGGCTCGGTGGGGGAAAAAAACCCAATGCTTTTGTATACATTGTTGGCTGTTTTGCATTGACAGGAAGCTGACAGAAATTCAGGACCATTACGTGGGTAGCTGTGAGCCATCATGCAGTGCTTGAAATAATCCGACTGGGTCTCTTGCAGCTATAAAAATACAACATAAACTCGTAACCGCCTTGGAAATGTGGGAAGAGGAGGAAGCAGGCTTTGATCTTTCAAGTTACTAAATGGATATTGGTCAAAAATCGGTGCTCTTGGAGTTAAAACGAGGTCCTTGAATTGCACAGGCTGAACCTGGCAGGTCTTGGATAGGAATTAAACATGCTTCAGGACAAGGGAGTTGACTGGCCACAGGAGCCCCGGCTCCTCTGTGACGTGGTGCTTAGCCTGGGTTTCGTACGCTGCAAGGCACCAAGAAACGGTGCACAAAGGGTCTGTGCTTAAAAACCAACTCTTGGAGTTAAAACGAGGTCCTTGAATTGCACAGGCTGAACCTGGCAGGTCTTGGATAGGAATTAAACATGCTTCAGGACAAGGGAGTTGACTGGCCACAGGAGCCCCGGCTCCTCTGTGACGTGGTGCTTAGCCTGGGTTTCGTACGCTGCAAGGCACCAAGAAACGGTGCACAAAGGGTCTGTGCTTAAAAACCAAGCCCGGGGCAGCCGGGACGCAGCCGGTGTGGGTGAGCAAATGCATCCCCGGGTTCCTCTCTGTTTACGGGAAATACTCCTAAAGATAAAATAACAATTTGTGGAAATAATAATTAAAAAGAAGAATGTTGTGATTGGCATTAAGGTGAGTGATGTTATTCCTGGGATCTCTGCAGGGGGAGATCAGCCCATCTGATCCCCAAAAATGGGAGATGCCATGCAGATGTCCAAACCAACTCTGCCCTGCTGGTTGCTTGCTCTGGAAGGGGGGTAATTTGGGGGAAATGCCTGCTTAGGTCCACGGGGCTCCCTCCAGGCAACGCTGGGGCTGGGGCACCCCGTGGGTACTGCACCCAGGGGGTCTCTCCATGGGGGAAGAGCAGGGGCTGGGGAAATCCCATGTGCAGCATCCCTGGAGCAGGGTATGGCTGGGTCCCGAGCTGCTGCCCCGAGGTGTCCCCTGCTGAGAACAGGCAGCTTCTGCATTTTGCAATTTTGCAGGACTTCTCTGGGAAGATTACTGAGTTGAATATATTCCTGAGGCACCACGGCTTTCTGGTGCAATCGGCAGGGTACGTGCTGTGGGGGAGGCTGAGCTTTTCATGCAAGTGGGTCCGGGGGGCACATGATGCTCAGGCTGTCCAAGTGTCCCTGCCCTCGGTCACCTCAGCGGGAGCTCGAGCAGGGAAGATCGGCTTCTATTTTCCAAGTCGCAAACAGTGAATAGGGAAGTGGCACCTGATTAAAATCCAGAGTGAAAGTGTCAGACCTGGGTTTGGTACCCGGACACGTGGTGTCCCCTGCCCCGGCTGCCAGCCCTGCTCCTCCCTGCACCCCCTCATGTCCCCTGTGGGTTTTTGGGGGACAACCCTGGCGACGCTGCCCATGGGATGCACACCTCCCTTACTCCGGTGTGGGATTCCCCTCTGGGGTGACCCAGAGACCACCCAGGAACCCAAAGGAGAGCTGGACCTCTGCAAACCACGAGACCACACCGTGTCCCAACAGGAGAAATGAAGGAAGGGGCCAACGCAGCGATACGTGGACACGCCTGAGAGATGAAACTTTATGGAACAATCAACACCGCGAAACCCATGCAGCAAACACCCCAAAACTGATGCCCCTGCATCGTGCTGGGCCGGATGCTTGGAGCTGCCTGGTCCCTTCCGGGGAAGGGCGGTGGGAATGCAGTCTGGCGTTTATCCTGGTCCAACAGGGAGCAGGAGGGGAGGCACCTTCAGTGGAAACAAAAAAACTCTGAGGCTAAAGCTCTGCTGGCTAAAGGAGAGCCTGGGATGCTCAGATCCCCTTAGCAATTTTTTCTGAACCTCTTTTAGTTTGGAAATTGTGCTGAAAATCCTGAGATGGGGCCTCCGCTGATTCAAACTGATTTGTTGGCTCTGCTTTTGATTTGAGGATAAGTGTATGATGTGAAAAGTAAGGTTGGCTAGCTCACCACCACCCATTCTTGTGGTGTTTTAGCCCAAGCAGAGCGTAGAACGTTCCCCCAGCCGCTCCAAGCGGTGGGTTGGGATGCCTGGCTGCAGAGATGCTCACGAGATGGCTCCAGGACACATGGGTACTTGCAGTCAGTGTCAGCATCAGCTCCGGGGTGGGATGCTCATCCTATAAACGCAGCGTAGGAGTGCAGCATCTGAAGGCAGTGTGTAACCACACAAGTCAGGGCAAAAAAATGCAGGATTCTCCCTCCCCCCCCAGGACATTTTCAGATGTTTGAGGTCTGTTTCTTGGGCTGCTGGGGAGATATTGTCTACTGGGCAGACTGATGTAATTAGGGAGAACTTAATAGAACTGAGGGTGAGATGGGGAATATTGTTATTTTTAATTAAGGTGCTGCTTTTCCAGCACAGTAGCATTAAAGGCGTACTGGAGGAGAGCCACAGCTGGACAGACAGACTTGTTCCCAAGCTGTAAATCAAGCTCTGCAGCTCTGATTTACAGCTTGGCCCTGCACTGTTGCGGTCTCTGGCGTGGGGCCGAGGACTTGGGCTGCCCTCCTGGCTCTGCTCCTCGCTGCCAGCGTCAGTCCTACACGGCACAAAGCCCCGGATCACCTCCTCCGAGGGTTTGGCCACTGGTCGGGGCTTTGCCCTCTTTGCCCAGGACCTACCACGGGAGAGTCACGTCCCGTCGAGCCCCTGGGATCCCCCGTTGCAGCCCATCCTGCTCCACGGGGACAGCAGCGTGCAGCACCCAAGAGCTTGTGCACAGTCCTGCACAGACCCAGGTGGCCGGGGGCTCTCGCGGGCAGCTGCCTGTCCCCCTGCCAGACCCCGAGCCCAGGAGGCGGGTGCCTCTCAGCAAAGTTGGCTGGAGGGGACAAGGAGGCTCAGTTTTGGGTGCCATCCAGCCTGTGCTGAGAGGGAGCGGGCTGGGGGGTTTCGGGGGGCTTCTGGGCAAACTGCTTCTTGTAGAGAGCACTGCTGTACTGCAGCTCCGGGGTCACCAGCCGCCGGCACATACGCTCCGTCTCCTGATCCAAGCCCTGCTTGAGGTTATAGCCCAAGATCTTCGCGTTGCCGTGCTGGAGGGGCTGGAGGGAAGAGTCCTTGATGTCCTTGGGGGCCACGCTGCCTACCCCTTGCAGGCAGGGCCTCGCCAGCTCTGCCCCCCGCTTTTTTTTTGGAGCGCCTTCACTTCCCGGCACATCCGCTCCCTGCCGATGTCTCGGTCGATCCTTTCCCAGAAGGTCCTGTTGAAGTGGGTGTAGATTTCCCAGTCCAGCCTGTTCCAGTCCTTGATCTTCTCCACGATGGTGTCCGAGAGGGGGGCCTTGGTGCTGCTGTCCCGGCTGTTGAGCGGGAAGGAGACAACGCTGTCCAGGTCCCAGCACAGCATCTCCTTCAGCAGCACCATTGACTCGTCGAAGTACTCGGAGATGAGGAGCAAGTCAAAGGACGCCTCGATGGCCCTCAGCATGAGTTCCACCCGCTTGACAGAGACTTCTCCATCGGGATTGAAGCCAAAGTCGAACGTCATGAGGTTCCTGGCGTAGTGGCTGTCGCTGTTGGCGGGGTTGTAGTAGCGGTAGGGCTGGCTGAGGAACTCCTCCAGGCTGCGGGGGCGGGAGAAAGCCGATGTGCCCTTGTAGTACATGAAGGAGGACTCCATGAGCTGCACAGGGTTCCTCAGGATGGAGAAGTAGATGGCGGAGCTGGGCACCACTTTCTGCACCTGCAGAGGAGAAAAAGGAGGTTTTTAAAGGTGGGGTAGGGAGAAGGGACCTGCTCGCTTGCAAGCCTGGGCTCTGCTGGGAAGCAGGAACGCTTGCTGGGGTGGGAGATGGTGGGTGCTGGGGAGGGTTTCAGGGTGCAGCTCACCAAAGTTTTTTGTTTGTGTCAGCTGCGGGGGAGCCCCAGAAGAGGTACATGGGGAAAATGGTGACCAAAGCTCCCAGCTACCTGCTGCCACAGCTGGGTGGCCTGTCTGGGCTGTCTCCTTGCCTTTCCCCTGATCTGCGTGTCCTCAAGTGGCATCCAGGTGGGTGGATGCTGGGCACGGCTGACCTGAGCTGATGCGCTTAAGGAGTTCTCCTCTTGCAGCTGGTGCCCTCTGGGCTTGTCCATGGAGCAAGACACCTTCCCAGGGCCCACCAGACAAGAACTAGACGATATCTACTGACTGCTCCAGATGCTGTCCACTGGCTTGGCTTAGTTCGCAGCACAACGATTCATCAAACCTGTCTCCAGAAGCTCTCAGGAGACGCCCACAAGATGCAAGGTACCTGGGGGCAATCCTGTCTGCATCCAGCTCCATCCCCAAAGAGTTTACACATTCTCCAGGTGTCCCAACTTGCTCCCCACAAGCCCCTCTCCCCCCAACCCCATTTGCCCCTCCCAAGGCATCGCAACTTTGCCCGTACCTCTGGCCGCAGGAATCGCATGTGGTGGCAGAGGATGTTGAACCGCCGAGGGCTCCCGGGGTTGAAGCCCTCCACAAACTTTGCCAGGAAGGGGCGTGGGTAGAAGAGCTGGTTGCCACCCCCGCTGGGGAAGGCAAAGGTGAGGTTGTGTGTCTCGCCGAAGCGGAAGAGGACGTTCATGACAGTGCTGCTGGCACTCTTGTGGACTTTTAGGAAAACAATGTCAGTTTTGGGCTCACAGGTCTCTCCTTGAGAGGAGACCCTTTTGACCTGCTGGCCTTCTCCAAGAGTCACTTTGTCAGCCATAGAGACTTCTGTCCAGCTTGGGAAGAATTCCCTCCCCGGGTCTGTCCTGTGAAAGTCCTCTGCCTGTGGAGGTTGAGCTGAACTTGGTACGGTGTGTCTAAGTTTTTTGTAGGGAACCCATGGCTTGATGCTGAGTCTGGCTCTGCACCACTGCCTGCGTCGCTCCTGGTGGTGACGTTCTCCTGAGCTCCTCTGCATTCGCCCTGTTTGCAAAGATTATGAACTTGCTGGCGACAGCATTAGCATCTCCTAAAACTGTGGAGAACCTCCCAGGAAGACTCAGAGAAAGACCCTCTCTGGTTGCTTTTCTCCAGCCAGGAATCTGGGATTTCAGCCTCATGGATGAAGGATGGGCTTTCACCTTCTTGCTGCTCTCCACGGGCTGCCAGGTCCAGTATTCCTCTTGGCTGCCCGGGCTGCTTTCCAGCAGGGTTGCCTGTCTGAAGTCCAGAGGCACATGAAAAATGTCCTGTGTGCTCTCTGTGGAAGTGGGGTTTGGCATGGCTTTCCTCCGCCAGCGTGGGGTATTGTCTTCCCACAGCAGTTCAGGGGTCTGGAGGGCATAGCCCAGCCTCTTCTGGCCATGGTCTGTGGTCTGCTCCAGGGCACGCTCCAGCTCGCACCGGCAGTTTCTGGAACAAGGAAGACGTGAGGCAGAGGATGGAAGGCATGTGCAAAGAGGACAGCTCCTCTGCAGCTCAACGAAACCCCCCTGCAGACACCCTAAAGTGCGTTCCCCCATCTTTCTTGGGGTGGGTGGCATTGCTGGTGGGGCTGGGACTTGACCGCTTGGCGCTATGGCCCTGGGAGGTCAGGGTAGGTGCATGGAGAGAAGGATGGGTCAGGAGCAACATGCTAATGCCCCTGTCCCACTGGAGCACTGTGGGCTGGTGGAAAGGGGCAGAGGAAGAGAAGAGATGAGACGATGGCCCTGTAAAGCTGGAGGAAAGTTAGCAGATGACCCCAAACTGGGAGGACTGGGAGGTTGCTCAAGGGCTGTAGGGTTTTGAGCCCAGCAAGGACAAAGTCCAGGGCTAGATCCAGAGCAGGTTCAGCTCTGTTCAGAGCATAGGGGTTGGGCATGAGAGCCCCAGAGGGGTCCTCTCCCACCTGGATTTTCCTCCTTGTGTAAAGACAAGACCGTTGGGTGGTTTTCAGGGGGACAGGTTTTGAGCCCACCTCAGTGGTCAGCGCGAGGCTGGAGGAGGAGGTGCAGGTTTGCAATCCTGCCTGGGACCTACCTGGGAGGCTGCAGCTTCTCCACAACTTGAAGCATGACCAAGAGGAGGATGAGGAGGCTGAAGAAGACCCAGAGCCGACCTGGCTGGCACCTGTATATCGCTTTCAACTTCCTGCAAGGAATCAGACGTTTCAGACTATTAGTAGGTAGAAGAAATGGCGTGTGTGAGGCAGAGGGGAAAGAAGCCTTGAGACTTTTTAAATTATTTTTTTTTTTAAGGTAAGGTCCCGTTTTCATGGGTGGATGAGGTGCAGAGGCAGCGATAACCAATGAACCTCAGAGGCTGTGCTGGAGCGGTGTAGCCTGGTGGAAATTTCCAGCTGGGACACAAATATCTCTCTGAAAGGTAAACAGTGATAACCGTAAAGGCTGCTCAGAGACGCCTTACCGGCACAGCCTGAGCTCCCTCCTCGGCAGCTGGGGCAGGCATTTGCCCTGCCCTGACCGGCCTAGAAATATCTGGACCCTATCTTTATAAACAAAGACAATAATCCTTTGGTTTCCTTGCTCTCCCCTTCTGCCATTGGAGGTGATTGCCACCTGTGTGGGGACATTCAGGCCACAAAAACCATTGCCTCAGGACTTCTGCTGTTTGTAGGGCAAACCCTGGGGGAGTCTGATCATAGTCTTAATCTGGAGGGGAGCAGTTGGAGGACTAAGCTTCCTGGAAAAAAGAAGTAGTTTGCATTTAATTTCTGATGGTTTCTATCCAGGAAACCTGTTGTTGTCTAACAGGAGATGGCTTGTACTGAGAATCTGGTTAAATCTCCTGCTGAGGGCTCCTCCTTGGGTGGGAGTCCAGCCTGCAAGCCCCAGGCATCTGCTCTCCCCTCTCTGAGCAGGCACCAGCTGCTTTGCTGAGCGGGGAACAGAGGGATCTAAACAGAAGGAATTAATGAGAGCAGAAATTTGGGCAGACCCTGCTTGGAAGCCACATTCCAACAGCTAATCTGTGCTTGTTGGTGTTACCCACTTCCTTCAGCGGTCAGTTTTGGACGAAGAGAATGGGTCTGGGATTGCACAGACCTGCTTGTCCCGGAGTTTCTTCATCTCCGTGGTGCTTTATCATCTCCTACACTGGGCAGGCTTGTGATGTGTGAGAAGTACGAGCTTGATGGGCTACCAATGGCAGCAACAGGGGCTGGCTGAAGTGGTCACAGGCATCGCATTCGTACTGGTCTGGAGATGGGGTTTGCTATTGAAAAAGTGGATTTGTTCCAGAAAAATCGCCGACTGTTACGACTAACTGTAGTTTGCTTATGACAGCAACTACTTCCAATAGTTGTGCATCGGTTTGGACACTCCGTGGTACAGTTCTGCCCTGCTCTCAACATTGTCACTTACCGAGTTGAAACGCTAAGCTCCTCCTAGGAAATTTTTAACATCTGAAGTACTTGGGGCTGCAAAGGCTGGGAAGTCTTAGGTCATGGCAGAGGATTCAAAAGGCATGTAATTACTATCACGGTAAACAAGCTCGTTGTCAGCAGCACGGCATCCCCAAAACCTGATGGCAACCTGATGGCACAAGGAGAGCCTTGTACTGTCAAAGATAAATGGGGATGACAAGCAATAGATCAGAAAAATGCTAGATGCTTAAACAGCGCTTCAAATGCCAAGATACAGCAAAGGGAGAGGGTTGAAGCAGAGTCTCGGGGCTTTCCCAGCGCTGCTGCAAGGCTTGTTGAAATGCCCTTGTGTGGAAGACCACTGATGGCCAGAGAGACCAAAGAGGGAGAAGGCAGTGAAGGAGGAGTCACTGCAGGATGAAGTGATGCCGCTGGACAGATCTTGTTGAGACTTGATCCGTCTCTCCCCTCATGCAAGGCAAAGCTGATAAGTTTGTCTGCCTGGCCAGGCTAAGAAATGAGGCAAGAAGGGAATGAAGAGCTAACTACCTGTGACATTTAGTGATATACCCAAACCCTCTCTTAAGGAGATCTGCACGAGCACCCAGCAGTGAAGGCAGAATGATGCTGTGCTTCCCCGGCCAGCGGTGCTCAGGTAGGTGGCACCTGCTGCTACTCTGGTATCGGTATTTTGTGCAGATATAACTCTTGACTTGCTTCCACAGAGGTTCCTAGTCGTTGCTAAACTTTCAACCTGTCTGTGAAAGATCCAGGTCCTTTTGCTGCTAGCCTGCTGCCTCTTTTGAGATGGCCACCGTCTTGGTTGAACAGCCAGTGGAGAACACACAACGCGTTGCTGGCTGCTTGGGTCTGCTCAGGCTAGCACAGAGCCAGAGCTCTTCCTCCAGGCTGGCTCTGGTGGGACGTGCGTGCATCACAGTGGGTGTGCTGAGAAAGGGAGAGCCGTGGTGGCACCGATGCTTGCACTGAAGATGCCGAGAAGGTGCACTGAAGGCATCAAACCCAGGACAAAATGGCTCATGCAGTGTGAAAGCCTTTGTCTCAGAGGCTGGAGCAGCTGGATGATTTGTAAGTGGATGGGTCTTCAAAAGGCTCAACTGCTTTCCATGGTAACTCCTTCACAGCCTTCTCTGTTTAATATTCCAGGATGAGATTATGGGCATGGGTGTCTTGGGCCAGAGTTAAGTACTTGAGATCAAAGCACCAGGAAGATGTTCGAGACACACTCAGAGCTGGCGGGAGCCAACACTGCCCCGTGGGGCAAGTCAGGCTGTGAGATCAACCTGCAGAGTCTTTGGAAATGCCTCTGGCTACGGGCAGGGTACAGCCAAAAAGTTCCCGCAGATCAGAGCCTGTGTGCTGTCTCCCCCAAAAGTGACAAAGCAGGGTGCAAAGATGGATGCAGCACCCCAAAGATGCCTTTGGCTGCCAGGGCTCAGCAGCAGAGCCACAGCAGTTGAATCCACCTACGCTGGCTCCATGGATTTAATCAAAACCCAACACGTTGGTCATTTATTTGCAAGGGATGATGCCCTCGGCCGTGTCTCACTGCCTGCTTCTGGCAGGGGAGCGGGTGCCTGGGGTGCTGCTTGGAAGCAGGCGCCGCTTGATTGCAGCAGAACTGCAGATTTCCCCTCCATTTTCTCCCCTCTGCTTGAAGCAGAGGATGATCTGCTTCCCTCTGACCTGTGCCCCTTCCCTGTCCAACACAAAAGTAAGCGCATCCGTTGGGATGGGGCTGTGGTCAGCTTCTGCTTGCTGAGCTGCGCCAGCGCAAGCACGGCCGGGCACTGCGGGAGGTGCTGATACTGGGTTCACCGGGCAGAGAGGTGGCAGAAAATGATTTTATTGATTTGCTGTGGCTAGATATGCTCCCAGCAGTGAGCGATGTTGCACGGGGAATTAATGTACACAATACGTACACCAGCAATAGCCCGCTTTCTCTGACCAGCGATTGGAGCCATTTTCTTCACTTGTGTTGCAATAAATGAGAAAACGGGGACAACGGTCTGCAGGACGGTAGTGCAGTGAGGGCACAATGGCACTGCCTGCTGGTGTCGGTGCCCAACCTACCCTTGAAACAGCCAGGCTAGGAGAGCCCCTGAGCCCCCCAGAACCGCAGCAGGATGTGCAACGCCCCAGATGCTGTGGGCGCACGTGGAAAGGCTGTCCTGCCCCCAAACTCTCTCCCCCAGCACAAGGGCACTGCCACCAAGTCAAGCCATGCCCTTCTCTGCTCCCGGTCCATCCTCTCCAAAATCGAGGCTGGGGAAGAGTGCACCTCACTCTAGATGCATTCCCTGGGTTGGCCATGTAAAAGATTTGCAAAGAGACGTGTTTCTGTTCCACATGTGCTCCGCAGGTGAGCGTGCGGAGCTGGGAGAAGCGAGCCCGCACCTGGGGCGAGGCAGGAGGGATCAGCATCCCGCTTGCCCTTCCGAGGTCTTTGCCATTCTTCTTCCTTTGTGGTATCCGGCCTCACAAAGATGCTATTTTCCTGCCTAGCATGCAGGGGAGCAGTGCTGCCCTTGGAGCTTCAGTAGAAGAGACACCCCCATCAACCCCAGCCTCCCACAGCCATGTGGAGCAGGAGCGCTCCTCTGCCCGTCCCCGTCATCACTTCCATCTCCAACCACTTCTCAACACAGAGGGACCTACAAGGACATGATCTCAGGGTAGGATGGAAATAGAATTTTACTTAAGGAAGTAGTATTTTACTTAAGAAAAAAATAAATTAAAAAATACACTTACGTGATCAAATACCTTCTGAATTTCAGCATGGTGAGCTGGAGCCTCGGCTGGGGAGAGGGTGGTTATCATCAGACTGGGAGAATGGAAAGCAAACAGCCGGAAAGCAACCAGCGGGGCCCTGGCTTGCGTGCCTGCGGCTGCCAGCCCCTCCCCGGGGGGAGCGACTGGAACGGACCTTCCCACTGGTGCCCTGCTCTCCAGCACCTGCCCAGGGAGTCACCAACCTCCGCTCTGGTGAGTGACACATTTAGACGGCCACGGCCTCGAGAGCTGCTGGCAGCGAGCTCCATCCACCCTGGGCTGGGGTCATGGCAAGCCTCAGCTTCCTCCTTTGCTTCCCCCCGACAGACTCGCTCCTCCAGGCACAGCATTTAACAACCTGCAGCTCCAGGCACCGCTCCACACGTTGATGTCTTGCATTTATCAGCTTTAGGCTGGACTCCCATGGTCCCCCAAGCCAGCAAAAAGTCCTCAACCCCCCGTGCTGGGACTGTGCTGTGCCAGGGTGACGAGCAACAGGACAGCCCTGCTAGGAAGCCAACCATTTTCCAGTACCAGTAGAAAAGATGGTCACTAGGTCTGCACCTTTATGGTGGGTGGACAATGTAAGACAACTCAAAGGAAGATGGGGAGGCTGTCCTCCATGATGGAGGTCCACAGGCGGTTCTTTGACCAGGGTCTCCTTCCTCTTCGGTAGCTTTTCCTCCACATCCTTCCCCTTTGAGGCTAATCCCAGCATCCTGCATAGCACCAGCAACACCCAGCCATGGCTTTGCATGACCAGGGGCCCTAGGACCAGGTAGCAGGACCACGTCCTTCTCATATTTTGGGCACCAGACACTTGGGGCAGTGGTGGAGATGGTGGATGTGTGGCTGTGATGTGCACCACGAGGACCAGGGGCTCAGAAGACCCACTCTGCAGGACCAGGCTCCCCACGTGTCTCCTGGGACTGGTGGAGAGGACCCTGGTGATGCATGCTTTCCCTTCACCCATGCCCATGGGTCTCAGGAAGGGCATACCAGGCAGAGAAGTCACTTCCAGCCCAGATCTTGGCTTTCTCGAGGGGAAAAAAGGGCCCAGTTTCCTCCCTGCCCCCTTGCAGGCAGGGAGGTAGCCATTGCCCTGGCCCTGGCACAGGCAGGCGCTGCCTCTCCCCGTCCACCTCATCAAAACCACAAGTTTACTGTGCGTTCTCCACCCATCCTGTGCTCCGGCTATCTGCTCAGGCTGGCAGCTTATCTGGGGCTGGGTAAGAGCCACGGGCTAGCTCACCATTTGCAGGGATCAAACCCCTTTCTGCTGTCGGGACTGAGGGTTGGTGCTTCTCCCCTTCCCTCTGCACAGCCGTGCCCCGTGCAATCTGAGATGGAGAAGGCTACTTGGGGGGGACACGGCGATGTGGGGTTGGTGGCTGAGGGGTCTGTGGGCATCCCCCAGGCAGGACCTTGGGAGACATCCTATTGCTGTAGAGCATGAGGCACCCTTGCCTGGGAGCATCCAGAGGCTCACCAACAGGAGGGTGCCCAGACTGGCTTGATCCTGCTCCTCTTTGGTTGTTTCCTCTTGCAGGGTTGCCAGTTGTGGGATTTGACATTGCCCAGCTCACTTGTTTCTCTAAGGACAAGCCTATCTGTCCGTGGGGACCTCGTGGGAGGTCCAGCTGTGATATGTAATCCTAGTCAGGATTGTCTGTGTTCCTGTTGGCTGCCTGGCAGCCTCTTTCTTGGGCATGACAGTGTTCAAGGCCAGGCTGGATGAGGCTTTGAGCAACCTGGGCTAGTGGGAGGTGTCCCTGCCCATGGCAGGGAGTTGGAAGTGGATGGTCTTTAAGGTTCCTTCCAACCCAAACCATTCTGTGATTCTATGACTTGATGCATCTGTGGAAGAGAAACTCAAAAGGCAAAGCTGTCTTCTCCTGCTCGGGTCTGGTGAGGTGATGAACAGTATATGCTGCCATCTGCCTGCATGCTGCTTGTGTCAGAGGCCACATCTGCAGGACCTCTGCAGATCTCTTGGACTGCTTCTGTTACCTTGCAGCTGCATCCCAGAGAGGCTGTTTGCAAGCCTGACCTGGATGGAATGGGGCTCTACTTGTGGACCAGCACCTGGGGGCCTTGGTGGAGATGGCAGTCCTCTGAGATTACACCCGGTGGTCTCTCCTCTCCCACAGGTGCTGGAGCAGGGGTCAGGATATGGGCAGGAAAACGCACCTTTTGCAGCGGTGTCTCTTGAGACGTGAAAGGTGCCCTTGGAGGAGGGCCTGGGCTCTCTCTCTGCTCACTGGGCAGCTGGATCCTGCTGGGGTGACTTAATGGCTCATAACTTTTGGGTAGGCGTGAGGACTCTCCTGGTTGTGCAGATATTCCCCCGCTGCTGAGCATGATCCCCGTAGGGTCATCGCACTATGTGCACCCTCCCAGGTGGGTGCTCATTCACTACCTGGGGATGGGCTGAGCTCAGCAAAAGGCAGATGAGGAGCCCCAAAGACTCCAGTCCCTTCCTGTCCCCCATCCCTGTACTCCCATCCCTGCTTAATACAACGACCAAGGAGATCTCAGGTTGCCTCAAGACACCGAGAACCTTGCCACTCTCATGCAATCGCTTTCCTGCTCGGCCTGTCCATGGGCTGGAGGGGCTGCTGGTGGGTTTGCCCCGGGTTGTTGGACAAGCTGCACCTTGCACCTAGAAAGCAGGCATCTCTGGTTCATTTGCAAGCCTGTACCTGGGGTTGGGGTGAAGTGGAACACGTAGGAAGGTGACTGCCTCTCCGGTGAGGAGGAGACACATGACCCAGATGTCCCACCCTGGGGACTGGAGCAATTGCCAGAGCAATGGGTGGTGTGAGGGAGAGCACTGGGCTTTGCAAGAGCTTAAGCCTGGCTGTAACATCAACTAGCTGCCCGCCCCCCTTCATCCACACCTTATTCCTTTTCCTGCTGGGTGGGGACTACTCCAGCAAAAAAATAACACAGCAAAAAGATAGGTGTGGGTTTTTGTTTAGTCTTGATCGAGGCAGATAGGTTTGCCATCAGCAACACTCCTTGCTGAGACCCATGGCGGCTCAACAGATCTCCTTGCAAAGGTGAGGAGCTGGCAAGGGCTTTCCAGGCAGGAGCGGCCAAACTTTGTTCTCCTGCAAGAGCTGGGATGCTGGGACAGTGCTGTGAAAGCAAGGCACAGGAGAAAGGCCACCGCTGCTCGCTTGGACAATGGCTAATGAGGAGGAGACTGATGTCCTTGCATATGTTGGGGTCCTGGGGCAGATGAAGAAGCTTCTTCTGGGACTTTGGCAAAGGAGGTTGGGGACAACCCCTGGATATCTCCTGGGGTGCAAGTGGCCTGCCGAGGTTTTCTTAGCTGGGAATGGAAAGTGATGGATCTCCTGCTGGAAACAGCTACTTACTTTTAAAATCAAAGCAGAACATCTGCAAAATAAATGGAAACATCCTTGTGTCTGAAAGAAGCAGTCAATGCTCCTTAAGTTCCCAGCGAAGCCATTAGCTGGAAGGGGAAAACCAGAGCACTACAGAAAAGCTGTACCTAGGGTTAAAATTATCCTGGGAAGGAGTAAAAATGCTACTGATCTCACGTCAGAGGAGCCTGGAAGCCCTCTTGGCAATGCTGTGATGGTGGGGCAGACCTCCAAAGAAGCCCAGATGCTGAGCGGGGCTGGGGAGCAGTGGCTCCAGCTGCACCTGCGGTGGGAGTCCAGGTACCTGAACCCAGAATCTCCTGGCTTCACACTGTTGTCCTTTGCCTCATGCAGGTAGCTAGACGTTGAGGACCTGAAGGGAGGTTGTTCCCACTGGAATAAGTCAGGGAAGGCATGTCTGATGTTGGACTGGGTCCCATTCCTCTCTGGGGACGACCACAAGGTCCTGTTTCCCACTGCCGGGTCCCTGCTGTGCCTGTGCTGCCCAGGCTACACCAGCCCATCTCCCATTGCAGGCTCACAGCACCCCAGGAGCCCCCTGAACCCGCTTCTGCCTCTTGGTTTGGGTCCTTAGCCCGGTGCTGCTGCCTCCTGCCACCCTTCAAGAAACAGCTGAGCTGTGGCTGCAGCTGGGGATCTGCTTTTTACAGGAGCAAAAGTACAACTTGAGCTGGTGCATAAAACCATCCCTTTGAGCAACACCACAACTCATTGTCCTAACCCCAGCATGGGAGAGGAGCACAGCCAAGTCCTCAAATCCTCCACCCCGCTGAGGCTGGCAGGGCTGTCCCTGCTCACATCCCTTTGGCTTTTTTCCCCCCGTCTTTTTTTCTTTGACTTTTTTTTTTTTTTTTCGCATGTGCTTTGCTTAAGCAATTACTTCTCTTTGTCATTTTCTACCTGAATGTGGTCAGTTTGGCCATGTCATTTGTACCCTGACAATGTGGAGCTTGCTGGGTCTCAGGGGGGTGACAAGACAAGAGGTTTGTGTTTGTTTCCCCAGCAGCGAATCAGCCCCAGACACAGTGCTTGGACTGGGGTCTGGGACATCCCCATTTCCTAGGCTTGACATCCCTCCTGCAAAACCCCTGATGAAGAGAAGCTTCAGAGAGGGACAGGCTTTCCCCCCCACCTCCAGCAAGCTCTTTGTGCAACTTTTCTGTTTGCTTTTCAGACCGGTTTCCAGATAGACCTATTCATGAAATGCCCCAAGATAATTTCTAGATGACTTTCTTTGGGGAATCGAGTGCACCGCGTTATCAGCAACGTGCAAGTTTGCTTTCTGAGTCGTTTTGAAATCTATCACACACCGGGCCTCCCCTTCCGCTGCTGGGCAGCTGCCGGTCCATTAGTGCCTACCTAAATTGGTATTTAGTGAATTTTACACTTGTCAGAGCCAGTGAGGCATGCGGATTTAATTCGTTCCTACTAACATCAATAGCTCTCCTGGGACACTGAAGCCAGCCCGCTCTGTGGTGACGTGCCCGTCAACACCAGCTCCCTCCAAAAGGATGCTCAGGGCCAACAGGAGCTAATGCATAGAGCTGGGAAGTAGGGAGTAAAGTGAGGTGAGAGCCAAGTGTAGGAGTGGTGCTGACGTTCTGTGGCTGCTGGGCTGTATGGGATCCCTGCCAGCATGGGGACCATGTCCCAGAGGGGACAAGGCAGAGCCCGTGCCAGCACCAGGCAGAGCTCCTCCTGCGTGTGAAGGCTGAAGAACAGCTGGATGTGCTGGGGTTTAGGCGAGAAGCACGTCGTTGCTTCTGGCTGTATGCCTTTCAGCTTGTGTTGGGACTTTGGCCCTAACCGTAGACTTATTTGTTCTTTAATCTCGGTCACCTTATCAGAAGCCTTTGAACGGCCAAATACATCTCCACTCACCTTGGGAACAGGCTTTGCCATTTCTTTTACGTTGGTTTTGTTTCCTTGCCAGAGACCTCTGAGAGATTAGAGTGATCCCTCACAAACCTGGGCTTTGTCTTGAAGCCTCTGAAGCCTGCAGCGCTGGCAGCACCCAGGCACTGAAAGTCCTCTCTGTCTATTTTAGGGTGGCTTCTACATCAGACCAGATCCTTAGACCAGGGCCTTGTCATATCCAGGATCTTCTGAACAATTCCTGATGGCTGTCCATGTGTTCTTCTCCACAGACACCAGGTTACATGTTACAGGGAGGACTTGCTGGTCCCTCTGTACATGTCTGGAAGCAGAAAGGAAAGTGGGCATCCCAACTGCAAGAGGTGGGCACCCCAATCCTCAGCAGAGGTGGAGAGATGCCGCTCCCGTGGGTGAATTGCACGTGTTTCAGTTTGCTTCCATTGCCTCTCGTCCTGTCACTGGGCACCACTGAGAAAGGCCTGGCTCCCTCCTCTTCATTGCCTCCTACCAGGTGTTTATACACATCTTCGAGGTGCCCCCGAGCCTGCTCCTCTTGGGCTGAACAGCCCCAGCTCTCTCAGCCTCTCCTTTTATGAAGGATGCTCCTGAAGACTGGGTCCAGTAAGCGCACCTCTCTCGAGCACTGGGGAGCCCGGAGCTGGACCCAGCACTGCAGATGTGGCCTCGCCAGTGCCACACGGAGCGGGAAAGGAGGCTGCTGCTGAGTTCAGGCAGCTGTATTTGACCTGGGGATGGCCAAAACTGTCTTTAGGACACTCCATGGCCAGCCGGAATCCTCTGCAGCTGT